>NC_142026.1:1924319-2079319 GCF_982192425.1 Myodes glareolus | reverse complement strand
AGTGTACATTGTGTCCAATATGTTCATTGTATCCAGTGTGTACAGACTGTCCAATATGTAAATTCTGTGCAGGGTGTACATTGAGTCCAGTATGTACATTCTTTCCAGTGTGTACATACTGAGCTGTGTGCATATTGTGTCCAGTTGTACAGACTGTGCAATGTGTACATTGTGTTCAGTTTGTACAGACTGTGTAGTTTGTACATTGTGTCCAGTGTGTACAGACTGTACAGTGTACATTCTGTCCAGTGTGTACTGTGTCCAATATGTACATTTTGTCCAGTGTGTACATTGTGTCCAATGTGTAAATTCTGTCCATTGTGTACATTCTGTCCAGTGTGTACAGACTGTCCAGTGTGTACATTCTGTCCAATGTGTACATTCTGCCCATTGTGTACAGACTGTAGAGTGTGTACCTTCCGTCGAGTGTGCACATTCTGTCCAGTGTGTACATTGTGACAAATGTGTACTTTGCGTCCATTTTGTATATTCTGTCCAGTGTGTACATTCTCTCCAGTGTGTACAGACTGTCCAGTGTGTACATTCTGTCCAATTTGTATATTTTGCCCATTGTGGACAGACTGTAGAGTGTGTACATTCTGTCGAGTGTGCACATTCTGTCCAGTGTGTACATTCTGACCAGTGTGTACATTGTGTTCAATGCGTACATTGTGTCCATTGTGTATATTATGTCCAATGTGTACATTTTGTCCAGTGTATACATTGTGTCCAGTGTGTACAGACTGTACAATGTACATTCGGTCCAATGTGTACAGACTGTAGAGTGTGTATATTATCTCCAATGTGTACAATCAGTATAGTGTGTACAGACTGTAAAATGTGTACATTCTGTGCAGTGTCTACACTGTGTCCAGTGTGTACAGTGTCGAAAGTGTATATTCTGTCCAGTGTGTACAGGCTGTCCAGTGTGCACATTCTGTCCAGGGTGTACATTGTGTCCAATGTGTACATTCTCTCCTGTTTGTACAGACTGTCCATTGTGTAGATTCTGTCCAGTTTTACAGAGTGTCCAGGGCATACCGACTGCACAGTGTTCATTCTGTCCAGTGTGTACAGATTGTCCAATATGTACATTCTGTCCACTGTGTGCATTCTGTCCAGTGTGTACAGACTGTCCAGTGTGTGCATTCTGACCAATGTGTACTTTCGGTCCAGTGTGCACAGACTGTCCAGTGTGTACATTCTGTCCAATGTGTACATTCTGTTCAGTGTGTACAGACTGTCCAATATGTACATTATGTCCAGTTTTTTCAGACTGTCCCATGTGTACATTCTGTCCAGTGTGTACATTCTGTCCAGTGTGTCAGAGTGTCCAGAGTGTACATTGTGACCAGTGTGTAAATTCTGTCCAGTGTGTACAGACTGTCCAATGTGTACATTATGTTCAGTGTGTACAAACAGTCCAGTGTGAACATTCTGTCCAATGTGTATATTCTGTCCAGTGTGTACATTGTGTCCAATGTGTACATTCTGTCCGGTGTGTACAGACTGTACAGTGTACATTCTGTCTACTGTTTACACTGTGTCCAATGTGTACATTTTGTTCAGTGTGTACATTCTGTCCAATCTGTACAGATTAATCAATGTGTAGATTCTGTCCAGTGTGTACTTTGTGTACAGTGTGTACATTCTGTCTTTTGTGTACAGACTGTCCAAAGTATACATTCTGTGCAGTGTGTACATTGTGTTCAATGTCTACAGACTATCCAGTGTGTACAGACTGTTCGGTGTGTACATTCTTTTCAGTGTTTACAGAGTGTCCAATGTATACACTCTGTACAATATTTACATTCTGTCCAATGTGTACGTTGTCTCCAGTTGTTCAGACTGTACAGTGTACATTCTGTCCAGTGTGTACATTGTCTCCAATGTGTACATTGTGTCCAGTGTGTACAGATTCTCCAGTGTGTACATTTGGTCCAATGTTTACAATGTATCAAGTGTGTACAGACTGTCTAATGTGTACGTTCTGTCCAGTGTGTATATTGTGTCTAGTGTGTAAATTCTGACCAGTGTGTGCAGACTGTCCAATGTGTACATTCTCTCCAGTGTATATATTCTCTCCACGGTGTACAGACTGTACAATGTGTACATTCTGTCCAGTGTATACAGACTGTCCAGTGTGTACATTCTGTCCAATGTGTACAATCTGTTCAGTATGTACAGACTGTACAATGTGTAAATTCTGTCCAGTGTGTACAGACTGTCCAATGTGTATACTCTGTCCAGTGTGTACATTTTGTCCAGTGTGTACAGACTGTCTAGTGTGTAATTTCTGTCCAATGTGTACAGACAGTCCAATATGTATATTCTGTCCAGGGTGTACATTCTGTCCAAAGTGTACATTGTGTCCAGTGTGAACAGTCTGTCGTATGTGTACATTCTGTCCTGTATGTACATTTGCTCAGATTGTAGAGCCTGTCCAGTGTGTACATTTAGTCCAGTATATACAGACTGTACATTATACATTCTGTCCATTGTTTTTATTGTGTCCAATGTGTACATTCTGTCCAGTGTGTACAGACTGTCCCATGTGGACATTCTGTCCAGGGTGTACAGACTGTCCAGTGTGTACATTCTGTGCAGTGTGTATAGATTGTTCTATATGTACATTCTGTCCCGTATGTACAGACTGTCCAGAGTGTACATTCAGTCCACTGTGTATATTCGACCCAGTGTGTACATTCTGTCTTTTGTGTACAGACTGTCCAAAGCTTACATTCTGTGCAGTGTGTACATTGTGTCCAATATTTACAGACTGTACAGTGTGTACAGACTGTCCGGTGTGCACATTCTGTCCACTGTGTGCATTCTGTCCAATGTGTACAGACTCTCCAATGTGTACATTCTGTCCAGTGTGTACAGACTGTCCAGTGTGTTCATTCTGTCCAGTGTGTACATTGTATCCAGTGTGTACAGACTGTACAGTTTACATTCTGTATAGTATTTACAGACTGTACAATGTGTTCTTTTCTTCTATTGTGTACATTACGTCCAGTGGGTACAGAGCGTCCAATGTGTAAATTTTGTCCAGTTTGTACAGACTGTAAGTGTACATTCTGTCCCTGTGTACATTGTGTCTAATGTGTACATTCTGTCCATTGTGTACATGGTGTCCAGTGTGTACAGACTGTCCAATGTGTACATTCTGTCCAGTGTGTACAATCTGTCCAGTCTGTACAGAATGTACAGTGTACATTAAGTCCAGTGTTTACATTGTGTCCAATATGTACATTGTGTCCAGTATGTACAGACTGTCCAGTGTGTACATTCTTTCCAATGTGTACATTGTGTACAGTGTTTACATTCTGTCCAATGTTTACGGACAGTCCAATGTGTATATTCTCTCCAGTGTGTACAGACTATCCAATGTGTACATTCTGTCCAGTGTGTACACACTGTCCAATAAGTACATTCTGTCTACTATGTACATTCTGTCCACTATGTACATTCTGTCCAGTGTGTACAGACTGTCCAGTGTGTGCATTCTGACCAATGTGTACTTTCGGTCCAGTGTGCACAGACTGTCCAGTGTGTACATTCTACCAATGTGTACATTCTGTTCAGTGTGTACAGACTGTCCAATGTGTACATTATGTCCAGTTTGTTCAGACTGTCCCATGTGTACATTCTGTCCAGTGTGTACAGACTGTCCAGTGTATACATTCAGTCCTGTATGTCCATTCTGGCCAGTGTGTACACTCGGTCCAGTGTGTACTTTATGTCCAATGTGTACAGACTATCCAGTGTGTACAATCTGTCCAAAGTGCACATTCTGTCTACTGTGTACACAGAGTCCAATGTGTACATTATGCCCAGTATGTACAGTGTGTCCAGTGTGTACAGACTGTACATTGTACATTCTGTCTATTGTGTACATTGTGTCCATGTGGACATTCTGTCCAAATTGTACATTCTGACCAGATTGTACATTTTGTACAGTGTGTACAGAGTGTCCAGTGTACATTCTGTTCAGTGTGTACATTGTGTCCAATGTATACATTCTTTCCACTGTGTATATTGGGTCCAATGTGTACATTATGTCCAGTGTGTACATAGTGTCCAATGTGTACATTCTGTCCAATGTGTACATTCTGCCCAGTGTGTACATTGTGTCCAGTGTGTACAAACTGAAGAGTGTACATTCTCTCCAGTGTGTACAGAGTGTCCAATGTGAATATTGTTTCCAGTGTGTACAGACTGTTCAGTGTACGTTTTCTCAAGTGTGTACTTTTTGTCCAAAGTGTACATTGTGTCCAGTGTGTACATTCTGTCCAAGGTGTACATTCTGACCAGTATGTACATTGTTTCCAGTGTGTACAGACTGTACAATGTACATTCTGTCCATTGTGTACATTGTGTCCCTGTGTACATTCTGTCCAATATGTACATTCTGTCCAAGCGGTACATTCTACCCAGGAAATACATTTTGTCCAGTGTGTACAGACTCTACAGTGTACAGTCTGCCCAGTGTGTGCATTGTGTGCAATGTGTACATTCTGTCAATTGGGTACATTGTGTCCAATGTGTACATTCTGTCCAGTGTGTACATTGTTTCCAATGTGTACATTCTCTCCAGTGTGTACATTGTGTCAAATGTGTGCATTCTGTCCAGTGTGTACATTCTGTCCAGTGTGTACACACTGTCCAGTGTTTACATTCTATCCATTTGTACAGAGTGTCCAGAGTGTACTGACTGTGCAGGGTACATTCTGTCCAGTGTATACATTGTTGCCAATGTGTTCATTGTGTCCAGTGTGTACACACTGTCCAATGTGTACATTCTGTCCAGTGTGTACAGACTGTCCAATGTGTACATTCTGTCCGTTGTATACAGACTGTCCAATGTGCACATACTGTCCAGTGTGTACATTCTGTCCAGTTGTACAGAGAGTCCAGTGTGTACAGACTGTACAATTTACATTCTATTCAGTGTGTACATTGTGTCCAATGTGCTAATTGTGTCCAGTGTTTACAGACTGTCCTATTTGTACATTCTGTCCAGTATGTTCAGACTATCCAGTGTGTACATACTGTCCAATGTGTACATTCTGTCCACTTGTACAGAGTGTCCAATATGAACAGACTGTTAAGTGTACATTCTGTCCAGAGTGTACATTGTGTCCAATATGTTCATTGTATCCAGTGTGTACAGACTGTCCAATATGTAAATTCTGTGCAGGGTGTACATTGAGTCCAGTATGTACATTCTTTCCAGTGTGTACATACTGAGCTGTGTGCATATTGTGTCCAGTTGTACAGACTGTGCAATGTGTACATTGTGTTCAGTTTGTACAGACTGTGTAGTTTGTACATTGTGTCCAGTGTGTACAGACTGTACAGTGTACATTCTGTCCAGTGTGTACTGTGTCCAATATGTACATTTTGTCCAGTGTGTACATTGTGTCCAATGTGTAAATTCTGTCCATTGTGTACATTCTGTCCAGTGTGTACAGACTGTCCAGTGTGTACATTCTGTCCAATGTGTACATTCTGCCCATTGTGTACAGACTGTAGAGTGTGTACCTTCCGTCGAGTGTGCACATTCTGTCCAGTGTGTACATTGTGACAAATGTGTACTTTGCGTCCATTTTGTATATTCTGTCCAGTGTGTACATTCTCTCCAGTGTGTACAGACTGTCCAGTGTGTACATTCTGTCCAATTTGTATATTTTGCCCATTGTGGACAGACTGTAGAGTGTGTACATTCTGTCGAGTGTGCACATTCTGTCCAGTGTGTACATTCTGACCAGTGTGTACATTGTGTTCAATGCGTACATTGTGTCCATTGTGTATATTATGTCCAATGTGTACATTTTGTCCAGTGTATACATTGTGTCCAGTGTGTACAGACTGTACAATGTACATTCGGTCCAATGTGTACAGACTGTAGAGTGTGTATATTATCTCCAATGTGTACAATCAGTATAGTGTGTACAGACTGTAAAATGTGTACATTCTGTGCAGTGTCTACACTGTGTCCAGTGTGTACAGTGTCGAAAGTGTATATTCTGTCCAGTGTGTACAGGCTGTCCAGTGTGCACATTCTGTCCAGGGTGTACATTGTGTCCAATGTGTACATTCTCTCCTGTTTGTACAGACTGTCCATTGTGTAGATTCTGTCCAGTTTTACAGAGTGTCCAGGGCATACCGACTGCACAGTGTTCATTCTGTCCAGTGTGTACAGATTGTCCAATATGTACATTCTGTCCACTGTGTGCATTCTGTCCAGTGTGTACAGACTGTCCAGTGTGTGCATTCTGACCAATGTGTACTTTCGGTCCAGTGTGCACAGACTGTCCAGTGTGTACATTCTGTCCAATGTGTACATTCTGTTCAGTGTGTACAGACTGTCCAATATGTACATTATGTCCAGTTTTTTCAGACTGTCCCATGTGTACATTCTGTCCAGTGTGTACATTCTGTCCAGTGTGTCAGAGTGTCCAGAGTGTACATTGTGACCAGTGTGTAAATTCTGTCCAGTGTGTACAGACTGTCCAATGTGTACATTATGTTCAGTGTGTACAAACAGTCCAGTGTGAACATTCTGTCCAATGTGTATATTCTGTCCAGTGTGTACATTGTGTCCAATGTGTACATTCTGTCCGGTGTGTACAGACTGTACAGTGTACATTCTGTCTACTGTTTACACTGTGTCCAATGTGTACATTTTGTTCAGTGTGTACATTCTGTCCAATCTGTACAGATTAATCAATGTGTAGATTCTGTCCAGTGTGTACTTTGTGTACAGTGTGTACATTCTGTCTTTTGTGTACAGACTGTCCAAAGTATACATTCTGTGCAGTGTGTACATTGTGTTCAATGTCTACAGACTATCCAGTGTGTACAGACTGTTCGGTGTGTACATTCTTTTCAGTGTTTACAGAGTGTCCAATGTATACACTCTGTACAATATTTACATTCTGTCCAATGTGTACGTTGTCTCCAGTTGTTCAGACTGTACAGTGTACATTCTGTCCAGTGTGTACATTGTCTCCAATGTGTACATTGTGTCCAGTGTGTACAGATTCTCCAGTGTGTACATTTGGTCCAATGTTTACAATGTATCAAGTGTGTACAGACTGTCTAATGTGTACGTTCTGTCCAGTGTGTATATTGTGTCTAGTGTGTAAATTCTGACCAGTGTGTGCAGACTGTCCAATGTGTACATTCTCTCCAGTGTATATATTCTCTCCACGGTGTACAGACTGTACAATGTGTACATTCTGTCCAGTGTATACAGACTGTCCAGTGTGTACATTCTGTCCAATGTGTACAATCTGTTCAGTATGTACAGACTGTACAATGTGTAAATTCTGTCCAGTGTGTACAGACTGTCCAATGTGTATACTCTGTCCAGTGTGTACATTTTGTCCAGTGTGTACAGACTGTCTAGTGTGTAATTTCTGTCCAATGTGTACAGACAGTCCAATATGTATATTCTGTCCAGGGTGTACATTCTGTCCAAAGTGTACATTGTGTCCAGTGTGAACAGTCTGTCGTATGTGTACATTCTGTCCTGTATGTACATTTGCTCAGATTGTAGAGCCTGTCCAGTGTGTACATTTAGTCCAGTATATACAGACTGTACATTATACATTCTGTCCATTGTTTTTATTGTGTCCAATGTGTACATTCTGTCCAGTGTGTACAGACTGTCCCATGTGGACATTCTGTCCAGGGTGTACAGACTGTCCAGTGTGTACATTCTGTGCAGTGTGTATAGATTGTTCTATATGTACATTCTGTCCCGTATGTACAGACTGTCCAGAGTGTACATTCAGTCCACTGTGTATATTCGACCCAGTGTGTACATTCTGTCTTTTGTGTACAGACTGTCCAAAGCTTACATTCTGTGCAGTGTGTACATTGTGTCCAATATTTACAGACTGTACAGTGTGTACAGACTGTCCGGTGTGCACATTCTGTCCACTGTGTGCATTCTGTCCAATGTGTACAGACTCTCCAATGTGTACATTCTGTCCAGTGTGTACAGACTGTCCAGTGTGTTCATTCTGTCCAGTGTGTACATTGTATCCAGTGTGTACAGACTGTACAGTTTACATTCTGTATAGTATTTACAGACTGTACAATGTGTTCTTTTCTTCTATTGTGTACATTACGTCCAGTGGGTACAGAGCGTCCAATGTGTAAATTTTGTCCAGTTTGTACAGACTGTAAGTGTACATTCTGTCCCTGTGTACATTGTGTCTAATGTGTACATTCTGTCCATTGTGTACATGGTGTCCAGTGTGTACAGACTGTCCAATGTGTACATTCTGTCCAGTGTGTACAATCTGTCCAGTCTGTACAGAATGTACAGTGTACATTAAGTCCAGTGTTTACATTGTGTCCAATATGTACATTGTGTCCAGTATGTACAGACTGTCCAGTGTGTACATTCTTTCCAATGTGTACATTGTGTACAGTGTTTACATTCTGTCCAATGTTTACGGACAGTCCAATGTGTATATTCTCTCCAGTGTGTACAGACTATCCAATGTGTACATTCTGTCCAGTGTGTACACACTGTCCAATAAGTACATTCTGTCTACTATGTACATTCTGTCCACTATGTACATTCTGTCCAGTGTGTACAGACTGTCCAGTGTGTGCATTCTGACCAATGTGTACTTTCGGTCCAGTGTGCACAGACTGTCCAGTGTGTACATTCTACCAATGTGTACATTCTGTTCAGTGTGTACAGACTGTCCAATGTGTACATTATGTCCAGTTTGTTCAGACTGTCCCATGTGTACATTCTGTCCAGTGTGTACAGACTGTCCAGTGTATACATTCAGTCCTGTATGTCCATTCTGGCCAGTGTGTACACTCGGTCCAGTGTGTACTTTATGTCCAATGTGTACAGACTATCCAGTGTGTACAATCTGTCCAAAGTGCACATTCTGTCTACTGTGTACACAGAGTCCAATGTGTACATTATGCCCAGTATGTACAGTGTGTCCAGTGTGTACAGACTGTACATTGTACATTCTGTCTATTGTGTACATTGTGTCCATGTGGACATTCTGTCCAAATTGTACATTCTGACCAGATTGTACATTTTGTACAGTGTGTACAGAGTGTCCAGTGTACATTCTGTTCAGTGTGTACATTGTGTCCAATGTATACATTCTTTCCACTGTGTATATTGGGTCCAATGTGTACATTATGTCCAGTGTGTACATAGTGTCCAATGTGTACATTCTGTCCAATGTGTACATTCTGCCCAGTGTGTACATTGTGTCCAGTGTGTACAAACTGAAGAGTGTACATTCTCTCCAGTGTGTACAGAGTGTCCAATGTGAATATTGTTTCCAGTGTGTACAGACTGTTCAGTGTACGTTTTCTCAAGTGTGTACTTTTTGTCCAAAGTGTACATTGTGTCCAGTGTGTACATTCTGTCCAAGGTGTACATTCTGACCAGTATGTACATTGTTTCCAGTGTGTACAGACTGTACAATGTACATTCTGTCCATTGTGTACATTGTGTCCCTGTGTACATTCTGTCCAATATGTACATTCTGTCCAAGCGGTACATTCTACCCAGGAAATACATTTTGTCCAGTGTGTACAGACTCTACAGTGTACAGTCTGCCCAGTGTGTGCATTGTGTGCAATGTGTACATTCTGTCAATTGGGTACATTGTGTCCAATGTGTACATTCTGTCCAGTGTGTACATTGTTTCCAATGTGTACATTCTCTCCAGTGTGTACATTGTGTCAAATGTGTGCATTCTGTCCAGTGTGTACATTCTGTCCAGTGTGTACACACTGTCCAGTGTTTACATTCTATCCATTTGTACAGAGTGTCCAGAGTGTACTGACTGTGCAGGGTACATTCTGTCCAGTGTATACATTGTTGCCAATGTGTTCATTGTGTCCAGTGTGTACACACTGTCCAATGTGTACATTCTGTCCAGTGTGTATAGACTGTCCAATGTGTACATTCTGTCCGTTGTATACAGACTGTCCAATGTGCACATACTGTCCAGTGTGTACATTCTGTCCAGTTGTACAGAGAGTCCAGTGTGTACAGACTGTACAATTTACATTCTATTCAGTGTGTACATTGTGTCCAATGTGCTAATTGTGTCCAGTGTTTACAGACTGTCCTAGTTGTACATTCTGTCCAGTATGTTCAGACTATCCAGTGTGTACATACTGTCCAATGTGTACATTCTGTCCACTTGTACAGAGTGTCCAATATGAACAGACTGTTAAGTGTACATTCTGTCCAGTGTGTACATTGTGTCCAATATGTTCATTGTATCCAGTGTGTACAGACTGTCCAATATGTAAATTCTGTGCAGGGTGTACATTGAGTCCAGTATGTACATTCTTTCCAGTGTGTACATACTGAGCTGTGTGCATATTGTGTCCAGTGTGTACAGACTGTGCAATGTGTACATTGTGTTCAGTTTGTACAGACTGTGTAGTTTGTACATTGTGTCCAGTGTGTACAGACTGTACAGTGTACATTCTGTCCAGTGTGTACTGTGTCCAATATGTACATTTTGTCCAGTGTGTACATTGTGTCCAATGTGTAAATTCTGTCCATTGTGTACATTCTGTCCAGTGTGTACAGACTGTCCAGTGTGTACATTCTGTCCAATGTGTACATTCTGCCCATTGTGTACAGACTGTAGAGTGTGTACCTTCCGTCGAGTGTGCACATTCTGTCCAGTGTGTACATTGTGACAAATGTGTACTTTGCGTCCATTTTGTATATTCTGTCCAGTGTGTACATTCTCTCCAGTGTGTACAGACTGTCCAGTGTGTACATTCTGTCCAATTTGTATATTTTGCCCATTGTGGACAGACTGTAGAGTGTGTACATTCTGTCAAGTGTGCACATTCTGTCCAGTGTGTACATTCTGACCAGTGTGTACATTGTGTTCAATGCGTACATTGTGTCCATTGTGTATATTATGTCCAATGTGTACATTTTGTCCAGTGTATACATTGTGTCCAGTGTGTACAGACTGTACAATGTACATTCGGTCCAATGTGTACAGACTGTAGAGTGTGTATATTATCTCCAATGTGTACAATCAGTATAGTGTATACAGACTGTAAAATGTGTACATTCTGTCCAGTGTGTACACTGTGTCCAGTGTGTACAGGGTGTCGAAAGTGTATATTCTGTCCAGTGTGTACAGGCTGTCCAGTGTGCACATTCTGTCCAGGGTGTACATTGTGTCCAATGTGTACATTCTCTCCTGTTTGTACAGACTGTCCATTGTGTAGATTCTGTCCAGTTGTACAGAGTGTCCAGGGCATACCGACTGTACAGTGTTCATTCTGTCCAGTGTGTACAGATTGTCCAATATGTACATTCTGTCCACTGTGTGCATTCTGTCCAGTGTGTACAGACTGTCCAGTGTGTGCATTCTGACCAATGTGTACTTTCGGTCCAGTGTGCACAGACTGTCCAGTGTGTACATTCTGTCCAATGTGTACATTCTGTTCAGTGTGTACAGACTGTCCAATATGTACATTATGTCCAGTTTTTTCAGACTGTCCCATGTGTACATTCTGTCCAGTGTGTACATTCTGTCCAGTGTGTCAGAGTGTCCAGAGTGTACATTCTGTCCAGTGTGTACATTGTGTCCAGTGTGTACAGACTGTCCAATGTGTACATTATGTTCAGTGTGTACAAACAGTCCAGTTTGAACATTCTGTCCAATGTGTATATTCTGTCCAGTGTGTACATTGTGTCCAATGTGTAATTCTCTCCGGTGTGTACAGACTGTACAGTGTACATTCTGTCCAATGTTTACACTGTGTCCAATGTGTACATTTTATTCAGTGTGTACATTCTGTCCAATCTGTACAGATTAATCAATGTGTAGATTCTGTCCAGTGTGTACTTTGTGTACAGTGTGTACATTCTGTCTTTTGTGTACAGACTGTCCAAAGTATACATTCTGTGCAGTGTGTACATTGTGTCCAATGTCTACAGACTGTCCAGTGTGTACAGACTGTTCGGTGTGTACATTCTTTTCAGAGTTTACAGAGTGTCCAATGTATACACTCTGTACAATATTTACATTCTGTCCAATGTGTACGTTGTCTCCAGTTGTTCAGACTGTACAGTGTACATTCTGTCCAGTGTGTACATTGTCTCCAATGTGTACATTGTGTCCAGTGTGTACAGATTTTCCAGTGTGTACATTTGGTCCAATGTTTACAATGTATCAAGTGTGTACAGACTGTCTAATGTGTATGTTCTGTCCAGTGTGTATATTGTGTCTAGTGTGTAAATTCTGACCAGTGTGTGCAGACTGTCCAATGTGTACATTCTCTCCAGTGTATACATTCTCTCCACTGTGTACAGACTGTACAATGTGTACATTCTGTCCAGTGTATACAGACTGTCCAGTGTGTACATTCTGTCCAATGTGTACAATCTGTTCAGTATGTACAGACTGTACAATGTGTAAATTCTGTCCAGTGTGTACAGACTGTCCAATGTGTATACTCTGTCCAGTGTGTACATTTTGTCCAATGTGTACAGACTGTCTAGTGTGTAATTTCTGTCCAATGTGTACAGACAGTCCAATATGTATATTCTGTCCAGGGTGTACATTCTGTCCAAAGTGTACATTGTGTCCAGTGTGAACAGTCTGTCGTATGTGTACATTCTGTCCAGTATGTACATTTGTTCAGATTGTAGAGCCTGTCCAGTGTGTACATTTAGTCCAGTATATACAGACTGTACATTATACATTCTGTCCATTGTTTTTATTGTGTCCAATGTGTACATTCTGTCCAGTGTGTACATGGTGTCCAGTGTGTACAGACCGCACAGTGTACCTTGTGTCCAGTGTGTACTTTGTGTCCAATGTGTACATTGTGTTTAGTGTTTAGAGACTGTCCAATGTGTACATTCTTTCCAGTGTCCATATTGTGTCCAATGTGTACATTCTGTCACGTGTGTACATTCTGTCCAGTGTGTACAGACTCTCCAGTGTGTACTTTTTGTCCAGTGTGTACACAAAGTCCAATATGTATATTCTGTCAGGAGTGTACATTCTGTCCAATGTGTACATTGTGTCCTGTGTGTACAGTACGTCCTATGTGCACATTCTCTCCTGTGTGTACATTCCTTCCAGTGTGTACATTCTATTCAATGTGTACATTTTGCTCAGTGTGTACAGACTGTCCAATTTGTACATTCTGTCCAGTGTGTACAGACTGTCCCATGTGGACATTCTGTCCAGGGTGTACAGACTGTCCAGTGTGTACATTCTGTGCAGTGTGTATAGATTGTTCTATATGTACATTCTGTCCCGTATGTACAGACTGTCCAGAGTGTACATTCAGTCCACTGTGTATATTCGACCCAGTGTGTACATTCTGTCTTTTGTGTACAGACTGTCCAAAGCTTACATTCTGTGCAGTGTGTACATTGTGTCCAATATTTACAGACTGTACAGTGTGTACAGACTGTCCGGTGTGCACATTCTGTCCACTGTGTGCATTCTGTCCAATGTGTACAGACTCTCCAAAGTGTACATTCTGTCCAGTGTGTACAGACTGTCCAGTGTGTTCATTCTGTCCAGTGTGTACATTGTATCCAGTGTGTACAGACTGTACAGTTTACATTCTGTATAGTATTTACAGACTGTACAATGTGTTCTTTTCTTCCATTGTGTACATTACGTCCAGTGGGTACAGAGCGTCCAATGTGTAAATTTTGTCCAGTTTGTACAGACTGTAAGTGTACATTCTGTCCCTGTGTACATTGTGTCTAATGTGTACATTCTGTCCATTGTGTACATGGTGTCCAGTGTGTACAGACTGTCCAATGTGTACATTCTGTCCAGTGTGTACAGACTGTACAGTGTACATTAAGTCCAGTGTTTACATTGTGTCCAATATGTACATTGTGTCCAGTATGTACAGACTGTCCAGTGTGTACATTCTTTCCAATGTGTACATTGTGTACAGTGTTTACATTCTGTCCAATGTTTACGGACAGTCCAATGTGTATATTCTCTCCAGTGTGTACAGACTATCCAATGTGTACATTCTGTCCAGTGTGTACACACTGTCCAATAAGTACATTCTGTCTACTATGTACATTCTGTCCACTATGTACATTCTGTCCAGTGTGTACAGACTGTCCAGTGTGTGCATTCTGACCAATGTGTACTTTCGGTCCAGTGTGCACAGACTGTCCAGTGTGTACATTCTGTCCAATGTGTACATTCTTTTCAGTGTGTACAGACTGTCCAATGTGTACATTATGTCCAGTTTGTTCAGACTGTCCCATGTGTACATTCTGTCCAGTGTGTACAGACTGTCCAGTGTGTACATTCTGTCCATTGTGTACATTCTGTCCAGTGTCTACAGAATGTCCTATATGTACATTCTGTCCAGTGTGTGCATATTGTCCAGTGTGTACATTCAGTCCTGTATGTCCATTCTGGCCAGTGTGTACACTCGGTCCAGTGTGTACTTTATGTCCAATGTGTACAGACTATCCAGTGTGTACAATCTGTCCAATGTGCACATTCTGTCTACTGTGTACACAGAGTCCAATGTGTACATTATGCCCAGTTTGTACAGTGTGTCCAGTGTGTACAGACTGTACATTGTACATTCTGTCTATTGTGTACATTGTGTCCATGTGGACATTCTGTCCAAATTGTACATTCTGACCAGTTTGTACATTTTGTACAGTGTGTACAGAGTGTCCAGTGTACATTCTGTTCAGTGTGTACATTGTGTCCAATGTATACATTCTTTCCACTGTGTATATTGGGTCCAATGTGTACATTATGTCCAGTGTGTACATTGTGTCCAGCGTGTACAAACTGAAGAGTGTACATTCTCTCCAGTGTGTACAGAGTGTCCAATGTGTATATTGTTTCCAGTGTGTACAGACTGTTCAGTGTACGTTTTCTCAAGTGTGTACTTTTTGTCCAAAGTGTACATTGTGTCCAGTGTGTACATTCTGTCCAAGGTGTACATTCTGACCAGTATGTACATTGTTTCCAGTGTGTACAGACTGTACAATGTACATTCTGTCCATTGTGTACATTGTGTCCCTGTGTACATTCTGTCCAATATGTACATTCTGTCCAAGCGGTACATTCTACCCAGGAAATACATTTTGTCCAGTGTGTACAGACTCTACAGTGTACAGTCTGCCCAGTGTGTGCATTGTGTGCAATGTGTACATTCTGTCCAGTGTGTACATTGTTTCCAATGTGTACATTCTGTCCAGTGTGTACATTGTGTCAAATGTGTGCATTCTGTCCAGTGTGTACATTCTGTTCAGTGTGTACACACTGTCCAGTGTTTACATTCTATCCATTTGTACAGAGTGTCCAGAGTGTACTAACTGTGCAGGGTACATTCTGTCCAGTGTATACATTGTATACAATGTATACACTGTATACATTGTATACAGTGTATACAGTGTATACATTCTGACCAGATTGTACATTTTGTACAGTGTGTACAGAGTGTCCAGTGTACATTCTGTTCAGTGTGTACATTGTGTCCAATGTATATATTCTTTCCACTGTGTATATTGGGTCCAATGTGTACATTATGTCCAGTGTGTACATTGTGTCCAATGTGTACATTCTGTCCAATGTGTACATTCTGCCCAGTGTGTACATTGTGTCCAGTGTGTACAAACTGAAGAGTGTACATTCTCTCCAGTGTGTACAGAGTGTCCAATGTGTATATTGTTTCCAGTGTGTACAGACTGTTCAGTGTACATTTTCTCAAGTGTGTACTTTTTGTCCAAAGTGTACATTGTGTCCAGTGTGTACATTCTGTCCAATGTGTACATTCTGACCAGTATGTACATTGCTTCCAGTGTGTACAGACTGTACAATGTACATTCTGTCCATTGTGTACATTGTGTCCCTGTGTACATTCTGTCCAATATGTACATTCTGTCCAAGCGGTACATTCTACCCAGGAAATACATTTTGTCCAGTGTGTAGAGACTCTACAGTGTACAGTCTGCCCAGTGTGTGCATTGTGTCCAATGTGTACATTCTGTCCAGTGTGTACATTGTTTCCAAAGTGTACATTCTCTCCAGTGTGTACATTGTGTCAAATGTGTGCATTCTGTCCAGTGTGTACATTCTGTCCATTGTGTACACACTGTCCAGTGTTTACATTCTATCCATTTGTACAGAGTGTCCAGAGTGTACTGACCCTGCAGGGTACATTCTGTCCAGTGTATACATTGTTGCCAATGTGTTCATTGTGTCCTGTGTGTACACACTGTCCAATGTGTACATTCTGTCCAGTGTGTACAGACTGTCCAATGTGTACATTCTGTCCGTTGTATACAGACTGTCCAATGTGCACATACTGTCCAGTGTGTACATTCTGTCCAGTTGTACAGAGAGTCCAGTGTGTACAGACTGTACAATTTACATTCTATTCAGTGTGTACATTGTGTCCAATGTGCTAATTGTGTCCAGTGTTTACAGACTGTCCTATTTGTACATTCTGTCCAGTATGTTCAGACTATCCAGTGTGTACATACTTTCCAATGTGTACATTCTGTCCACTTGTACAGAGTGTCCAATATGAACAGACTGTTAATTGTACATTCTGTCCAGTGTGTACATTTTGTCCAATATGTTCATTGTATCCAGTGTGTACAGACTGTCCAATATGTAAATTCTGTGCAGGGTGTACATTGAGTCCAGTATGTACATTCTTTCCAGTGTGTACATACTGAGCTGTGTGCATATTGTGTCCAGTATGTACAGACTGTGCAATGTGTACATTGTGTTCAGTTTGTACAGACTGTGTAGTTTGTACATTGTGTCCAGTGTGTACAGACTGTACAGTGTACATTCTGTCCAGTGTGTACTGTGTCCAATATGTACATTTTGTCCAGTGTGTACATTGTGTCCAATGGGTAAATTCTGTCCATTGTGTACATTCTGTCCAGTGTGTACAGACTGTCCAGTGTGTACATTCTGTCCAATGTGTACATTCTACCCATTGTGTACAGACTGTAGAGTGTGTACCTTCCGTCGAGTGTGCACATTCTGTCCAGTGTGTACATTGTGACAAATGTTTACTTTGCGTCCATTTTGTATATTCTGTCCAGTGTGTACATTCTCTCCAGTGTGTACAGACTGTCCAGTGTGTACATTCTGTCCAATTTGTATATTTTGCCCATTGTGGACAGACTGTAGAGTGTGTACATTCTGTCGAGTGTGCACATTCTGTCTAGTGTGTACATTCTGACCAGTGTGTACATTGTGTTCAATGCGTTCATTGTGTCCATTGTGTATATTATGTCCAATGTGTACATTTTGTCCAGTGTATACATTGTGTCCAGTGTGTACAGACTGTACAATGTACATTCGGTCCAATGTGTACAGACTGTAGAGTGTGTATATTATCTCCAATGTGTACAATCAGTATAGTGTGTACAGACTGTAAAATGTGTACATTCTGTCCAGTGTGTACACTGTGTCCAGTGTGTACAGGGTGTCGAAAGTGTATATTCTGTCCAGTGTGTACAGGCTGTCCAGTGTGCACATTCTGTCCAGGGTGTACATTGTGTCCAATGTGTACATTCTCTCCTGTTTGTACAGACTGTCCATTGTGTAGATTCTGTCCAGTTGTACAGAGTGTCCAGGGCATACCGACTGTACAGTGTTCATTCTGTCCAGTGTGTACAGATTGTCCAATATGTACATTCTGTCCACTGTGTGCATTCTGTCCAGTGTGTACAGACTGTCCAGTGTGTGCATTCTGACCAATGTGTACTTTCGGTCCAGTGTGCACAGACTGTCCAGTGTGTACATTCTGTCCAATGCGTACATTCTGTTCAGTGTGTACAGACTGTCCAATATGTACATTATGTCCAGTTTTTTCAGACTGTCCCATGTGTACATTCTGTCTAGTGTGTACATTCTGTCCAGTGTGTCAGAGTGTCCAGAGTGTACATTCTGTCCAGTGTGTACATTGTGTCCAGTGTGTAAATTCTGTCCAGTGTGTACAGACTGTCCAATGTGTGCATTATGTTCAGTGTGTACAAACAGTCCAGTGTGAACATTCTGTCCAATGTGTATATTCTGTCCAGTGTGTACATTGTGTCCAATGTGTACATTCTGTCCGGTGTGTACAGACTGTACAGTGTACATTCTGTCCACTGTTTACACTGTGTCCAATGTGTACATTTTGTTCAGTGTGTACATTCTGTCCAATCTGTACAGATTAATCAATGTGTAGATTCTGTCCAGTGTGTACTTTGTGTACAGTGTGTACATTCTGTCTTTTGTGTACAGACTGTCCAAAGTATACATTCTGTGCAGTGTTTATATTGTGTCCAATGTGTACAGACTGTCCAATGTGTACAGACTGTCCGTTGTGTACATTCTTTTCAGTGTTTACAGAGTGTCCAATGTATACACTCTGTACAATATTTACATTCTGTCCAATGTGTATGTTGTCTCCAGTTGTTCAGACTGTACAGTGTACATTCTGTCCAGTGTGTACATTGTCTCCAATGTGTACATTGTGTCCAGTGTGTACAGATTTTCCAGTGTGTACATTTGGTCCAATGTTTACAATGTATCAAGTGTGTACAGACTGTCTAATGTGTATGTTCTGTCCAGTGTGTATATTGTGTCTAGTGTGTAAATTCTGACCAGTGTGTGCAGACTGTCCAATGTGTACATTCTCTCCAGTGTATACATTCTCTCCACTGTGTACAGACTGTACAATGTGTACATTCTGTCCAGTGTATACAGACTGTCCAGTGTGTACATTCTGTCCAATGTGTACAATCTGTTCAGTATGTACAGACTGTACAATGTGTAAATTCTGTCCAGTGTGTACAGACTGTCCAATGTGTATACTCTGTCCAGTGTGTACATTTTGTCCAGTGTGTACAGACTGTCTAGTGTGTAATTTCTGTCCAATGTGTACAGACAGTCCAATATGTATATTCTGTCCAGGGTGTACATTCTGTCCAAAGTGTACATTGTGTCCAGTGTGTACAGTCTGTCGTATGTGTACATTCTGTCCTGTATGTACATTTGTTCAGATTGTAGAGCCTGTCCAGTGTGTACATTTAGTCCAGTGTATACAGACTGTACATTATACATTCTGTCCATTGTTTTTATTGTGTCCAATGTGTACATTGTGTCCAGTGTGTACAGACTGTACAGTGTGCCTTGTGTCCAGTGTGTACTTTGTGTCCAATGTGTACATTGTGTTTAGTGTTTAGAGACTGTCCAATGTGTACATTCTTTCCAGTGTCCATATTGTGTCCAATGTGTACATTCTGTCACGTGTGTACATTCTGTCCAGTGTGTACAGACTCTCCAGTGTGTACTTTTTGTCCAGTGTGTACACAAAGTCCAATATGTATATTCTGTCAGGAGTGTACATTCTGTCCAATGTGTACATTGTGTCCTGTGTGTACAGTACGTCCTATGTGCACATTCTCTCCTGTGTGTACATTCCTTCCAGTGTGTACATTCTATTCAATGTGTACATTTTGCTCAGTGTGTACAGACTGTCCAATTTGTACATTCTGTCCAGTGTGTACAGACTGTCCCATGTGGACATTCTGTCCAGGGTGTACAGACTGTCCAGTGTGTACATTCTGTGCAGTGTGTATAGATTGTTCTATATGTACATTCTGTCCCGTATGTACAGACGGTCCAGAGTGTACATTCAGTCCACTGTGTATATTCGACCCAGTGTGTACATTCTGTCTTTTGTGTACAGACTGTCCAAAGCTTACATTCTGTGCAGTGTGTACATTGTGTCCAATATTTACAGACTGTACAGTGTGTACAGACTGTCCGGTGTGCACATTCTGTCCACTGTGTGCATTCTGTCCAATGTGTACAGACTCTCCAAAGTGTACATTCTGTCCAGTGTGTACACACTGTCCAGTGTGTTCATTCTGTCCAGTGTGTACATTGTATCCAGTGTGTACAGACTGTACATTGTACATTTTGTCTATTGTGTTCATTGTGTCCATGTGGACATTCTGTCCAAATTGTACATTCTGACCAGATTGTACATTTTGTACAGTGTGTACAGAGTGTCCAGTGTACATTCTGTTCAGTGTGTACATTGTGTCCAATGTATATATTCTTTCCACTGTGTATATTGGGTCCAATGTGTACATTATGTCCAGTGTGTACATTGTGTCCAATGTGTACATTCTGTCCAATGTGTACATTCTGCCCAGTGTGTACATTGTGTCCAGTGTGTACAAACTGAAGAGTGTACATTCTCTCCAGTGTGTACAGAGTGTCCAATGTGTATATTGTTTCCAGTGTGTACAGACTGTTCAGTGTACATTTTCTCAAGTGTGTACTTTTTGTCCAAAGTGTACATTGTGTCCAGTGTGTACATTCTGTCCAATGTGTACATTCTGACCAGTATGTACATTGCTTCCAGTGTGTACAGACTGTACAATGTACATTCTGTCCATTGTGTACATTGTGTCCCTGTGTACATTCTGTCCAATATGTACATTCTGTCCAAGCGGTACATTCTACCCAGGAAATACATTTTGTCCAGTGTGTAGAGACTCTACAGTGTACAGTCTGCCCAGTGTGTGCATTGTGTCCAATGTGTACATTCTGTCCAGTGTGTACATTGTTTCCAAAGTGTACATTCTCTCCAGTGTGTACATTGTGTCAAATGTGTGCATTCTGTCCAGTGTGTACATTCTGTCCATTGTGTACACACTGTCCAGTGTTTACATTCTATCCATTTGTACAGAGTGTCCAGAGTGTACTGACCCTGCAGGGTACATTCTGTCCAGTGTATACATTGTTGCCAATGTGTTCATTGTGTCCTGTGTGTACACACTGTCCAATGTGTACATTCTGTCCAGTGTGTACAGACTGTCCAATGTGTACATTCTGTCCACTTGTACAGAGTGTCCAATATGAACAGACTGTTAAGTGTACATTCTGTCCAGTGTGTACATTGTGTCCAATATGTTCATTGTATCCAGTGTGTACAGACTGTCCAATATGTAAATTCTGTGCAGGGTGTACATTGAGTCCAGTATGTACATTCTTTCCAGTGTGTACATACTGAGCTGTGTGCATATTGTGTCCAGTTGTACAGACTGTGCAATGTGTACATTGTGTTCAGTTTGTACAGACTGTGTAGTTTGTACATTGTGTCCAGTGTGTACAGACTGTACAGTGTACATTCTGTCCAGTGTGTACTGTGTCCAATATGTACATTTTGTCCAGTGTGTACATTGTGTCCAATGGGTAAATTCTGTCCATTGTGTACATTCTGTCCAGTGTGTACAGACTGTCCAGTGTGTACATTCTGTCCAATGTGTACATTCTACCCATTGTGTACAGACTGTAGAGTGTGTACCTTCCGTCGAGTGTGCACATTCTGTCCAGTGTGTACATTGTGACAAATGTGTACTTTGCGTCCATTTTGTATATTCTGTCCAGTGTGTACATTCTCTCCAGTGTGTACAGACTGTCCAGTGTGTACATTCTGTCCAATTTGTATATTTTGCCCATTGTGGACAGACTGTAGAGTGTGTACATTCTGTCGAGTGTGCACATTCTGTCTAGTGTGTACATTCTGACCAGTGTGTACATTGTGTTCAATGCGTTCATTGTGTCCATTGTGTATATTATGTCCAATGTGTACATTTTGTCCAGTGTATACATTGTGTCCAGCGTGTACAGACTGTACAATGTACATTCGGTCCAATGTGTACAGACTGTAGAGTGTGTATATTATCTCCAATGTGTACAATCAGTATAGTGTGTACAGACTGTAAAATGTGTACATTCTGTCCAGTGTGTACAGTGTCCAGTGTGTACAGGGTGTCGAAAGTGTATATTCTGTCCAGTGTGTACAGGCTGTCCAGTGTGCACATTCTGTCCAGGTTGTACATTGTGTCCAATGTGTACATTCTCTCCTGTTTGTACAGACTGTCCATTGTGTAGATTCTGTCCAGTTGTACAGAGTGTCCAGGGCATACCGACTGTACAGTGTTCATTCTGTCCAGTGTGTACAGATTGTCCAATATGTACATTCTGTCCACTGTGTGCATTCTGTCCAGTGTGTACAGACTGTCCAGTGTGTGCATTCTGACCAATGTGTACTTTCGGTCCAGTGTGCACAGACTGTCCAGTGTGTACATTCTGTCCAATGCGTACATTCTGTTCAGTGTGTACAGACTGTCCAATATGTACATTATGTCCAGTTTTTTCAGACTGTCCCATGTGTACATTCTGTCCAGTGTGTACATTCTGTCCAGTGTGTCAGAGTGTCCAGAGTGTACATTCTGTCCAGTGTGTACATTGTGTCCAGTGTGTAAATTCTGTCCAGTGTGTACAGACTGTCCAATGTGTGCATTATGTTCAGTGTGTACAAACAGTCCAGTGTGAACATTCTGTCCAATGTGTATATTCTGTCCAGTGTGTACATTGTGTCCAATGTGTACATTCTGTCCGGTGTGTACAGACTGTACAGTGTACATTCTGTCCAATGTTTACACTGTGTCCAATGTGTACATTTTGTTCAGTGTGTACATTCTGTCCAATCTGTACAGATTAATCAATGTGTAGATTCTGTCCAGTGTGTACTTTGTGTACAGTGTGTACATTCTGTCTTTTGTGTACAGACTGTCCTAAGTATACATTCTGTGCAGTGTTTATATTGTGTCCAATGTGTACAGACTGTCCAATGTGTACAGACTGTCCGTTGTGTACATTCTTTTCAGTGTTTACAGAGTGTCCAATGTATACACTCTGTACAATATTTACATTCTGTCCAATGTGTATGTTGTCTCCAGTTGTTCAGACTGTACAGTGTACATTCTGTCCAGTGTGTACATTGTCTCCAATGTGTACATTGTGTCCAGTGTGTACAGATTTTCCAGTGTGTACATTTGGTCCAATGTTTACAATGTATCAAGTGTGTACAGACTGTCTAATGTGTATGTTCTGTCCAGTGTGTATATTGTGTCTAGTGTGTAAATTCTGACCAGTGTGTGCAGACTGTCCAATGTGTACATTCTCTCCAGTGTATACATTCTCTCCACTGTGTACAGACTGTACAATGTGTACATTCTGTCCAGTGTATACAGACTGTCCAGTGTGTACATTCTGTCCAATGTGTACAATCTGTTCAGTATGTACAGACTGTACAATGTGTAAATTCTGTCCAGTGTACAGACTGTCCAATGTGTATACTCTGTCCAGTGTGTACATTTTGTCCAGTGTGTACAGACTGTCTAGTGTGTAATTTCTGTCCAATGTGTACAGACAGTCCAATATGTATATTCTGTCCAGGGTGTACATTCTGTCCAAAGTGTACATTGTGTCCAGTGTGTACAGTCTGTCGTATGTGTACATTCTGTCCTGTATGTACATTTGTTCAGATTGTAGAGCCTGTCCAGTGTGTACATTTAGTCCAGTGTATACAGACTGTACATTATACATTCTGTCCATTGTTTTTATTGTGTCCAATGTGTACATTGTGTCCAGTGTGTACAGACTGTACAGTGTGCCTTGTGTCCAGTGTGTACTTTGTGTCCAATGTGTACATTGTGTTTAGTGTTTAGAGACTGTCCAATGTGTACATTCTTTCCAGTGTCCATATTGTGTCCAATGTGTACATTCTGTCACGTGTGTACATTCTGTCCAGTGTGTACAGACTCTCCAGTGTGTACTTTTTGTCCAGTGTGTACACAAAGTCCAATATGTATATTCTGTCAGGAGTGTACATTCTGTCCAATGTGTACATTGTGTCCTGTGTGTACAGTACGTCCTATGTGCACATTCTCTCCTGTGTGTACATTCCTTCCAGTGTGTACATTCTATTCAATGTGTACATTTTGCTCAGTGTGTACAGACTGTCCAATTTGTACATTCTGTCCAGTGTGTACAGACTGTCCCATGTGGACATTCTGTCCAGGGTGTACAGACTGTCCAGTGTGTACATTCTGTGCAGTGTGTATAGATTGTTCTATATGTACATTCTGTCCCGTATGTACAGACGGTCCAGAGTGTACATTCAGTCCACTGTGTATATTCGACCCAGTGTGTACATTCTGTCTTTTGTGTACAGACTGTCCAAAGCTTACATTCTGTGCAGTGTGTACATTGTGTCCAATATTTACAGACTGTACAGTGTGTACAGACTGTCCGGTGTGCACATTCTGTCCACTGTGTGCATTCTGTCCAATGTGTACAGACTCTCCAAAGTGTACATTCTGTCCAGTGTGTACACACTGTCCAGTGTGTTCATTCTGTCCAGTGTGTACATTGTATCCAGTGTGTACAGACTGTACATTGTACATTTTGTCTATTGTGTTCATTGTGTCCATGTGGACATTCTGTCCAAATTGTACATTCTGACCAGATTGTACATTTTGTACAGTGTGTACAGAGTGTCCAGTGTACATTCTGTTCAGTGTGTACATTGTGTCCAATGTATATATTCTTTCCACTGTGTATATTGGGTCCAATGTGTACATTATGTCCAGTGTGTACATTGTGTCCAATGTGTACATTCTGTCCAATGTGTACATTCTGCCCAGTGTGTACATTGTGTCCAGTGTGTACAAACTGAAGAGTGTACATTCTCTCCAGTGTGTACAGAGTGTCCAATGTGTATATTGTTTCCAGTGTGTACAGACTGTTCAGTGTACATTTTCTCAAGTGTGTACTTTTTGTCCAAAGTGTACATTGTGTCCAGTGTGTACATTCTGTCCAATGTGTACATTCTGACCAGTATGTACATTGCTTCCAGTGTGTACAGACTGTACAATGTACATTCTGTCCATTGTGTACATTGTGTCCCTGTGTACATTCTGTCCAATATGTACATTCTGTCCAAGCGGTACATTCTACCCAGGAAATACATTTTGTCCAGTGTGTAGAGACTCTACAGTGTACAGTCTGCCCAGTGTGTGCATTGTGTCCAATGTGTACATTCTGTCCAGTGTGTACATTGTTTCCAAAGTGTACATTCTCTCCAGTGTGTACATTGTGTCAAATGTGTGCATTCTGTCCAGTGTGTACATTCTGTCCATTGTGTACACACTGTCCAGTGTTTACATTCTATCCATTTGTACAGAGTGTCCAGAGTGTACTGACCCTGCAGGGTACATTCTGTCCAGTGTATACATTGTTGCCAATGTGTTCATTGTGTCCTGTGTGTACACACTGTCCAATGTGTACATTCTGTCCAGTGTGTACAGACTGTCCAATGTGTACATTCTGTCCACTTGTACAGAGTGTCCAATATGAACAGACTGTTAAGTGTACATTCTGTCCAGTGTGTACATTGTGTCCAATATGTTCATTGTATCCAGTGTGTACAGACTGTCCAATATGTAAATTCTGTGCAGGGTGTACATTGAGTCCAGTATGTACATTCTTTCCAGTGTGTACATACTGAGCTGTGTGCATATTGTGTCCAGTTGTACAGACTGTGCAATGTGTACATTGTGTTCAGTTTGTACAGACTGTGTAGTTTGTACATTGTGTCCAGTGTGTACAGACTGTACAGTGTACATTCTGTCCAGTGTGTACTGTGTCCAATATGTACATTTTGTCCAGTGTGTACATTGTGTCCAATGGGTAAATTCTGTCCATTGTGTACATTCTGTCCAGTGTGTACAGACTGTCCAGTGTGTACATTCTGTCCAATGTGTACATTCTACCCATTGTGTACAGACTGTAGAGTGTGTACCTTCCGTCGAGTGTGCACATTCTGTCCAGTGTGTACATTGTGACAAATGTGTACTTTGCGTCCATTTTGTATATTCTGTCCAGTGTGTACATTCTCTCCAGTGTGTACAGACTGTCCAGTGTGTACATTCTGTCCAATTTGTATATTTTGCCCATTGTGGACAGACTGTAGAGTGTGTACATTCTGTCGAGTGTGCACATTCTGTCTAGTGTGTACATTCTGACCAGTGTGTACATTGTGTTCAATGCGTTCATTGTGTCCATTGTGTATATTATGTCCAATGTGTACATTTTGTCCAGTGTATACATTGTGTCCAGCGTGTACAGACTGTACAATGTACATTCGGTCCAATGTGTACAGACTGTAGAGTGTGTATATTATCTCCAATGTGTACAATCAGTATAGTGTGTACAGACTGTAAAATGTGTACATTCTGTCCAGTGTGTACAGTGTCCAGTGTGTACAGGGTGTCGAAAGTGTATATTCTGTCCAGTGTGTACAGGCTGTCCAGTGTGCACATTCTGTCCAGGTTGTACATTGTGTCCAATGTGTACATTCTCTCCTGTTTGTACAGACTGTCCATTGTGTAGATTCTGTCCAGTTGTACAGAGTGTCCAGGGCATACCGACTGTACAGTGTTCATTCTGTCCAGTGTGTACAGATTGTCCAATATGTACATTCTGTCCACTGTGTGCATTCTGTCCAGTGTGTACAGACTGTCCAGTGTGTGCATTCTGACCAATGTGTACTTTCGGTCCAGTGTGCACAGACTGTCCAGTGTGTACATTCTGTCCAATGCGTACATTCTGTTCAGTGTGTACAGACTGTCCAATATGTACATTATGTCCAGTTTTTTCAGACTGTCCCATGTGTACATTCTGTCCAGTGTGTACATTCTGTCCAGTGTGTCAGAGTGTCCAGAGTGTACATTCTGTCCAGTGTGTACATTGTGTCCAGTGTGTAAATTCTGTCCAGTGTGTACAGACTGTCCAATGTGTGCATTATGTTCAGTGTGTACAAACAGTCCAGTGTGAACATTCTGTCCAATGTGTATATTCTGTCCAGTGTGTACATTGTGTCCAATGTGTACATTCTGTCCGGTGTGTACAGACTGTACAGTGTACATTCTGTCCAATGTTTACACTGTGTCCAATGTGTACATTTTGTTCAGTGTGTACATTCTGTCCAATCTGTACAGATTAATCAATGTGTAGATTCTGTCCAGTGTGTACTTTGTGTACAGTGTGTACATTCTGTCTTTTGTGTACAGACTGTCCTAAGTATACATTCTGTGCAGTGTTTATATTGTGTCCAATGTGTACAGACTGTCCAATGTGTACAGACTGTCCGTTGTGTACATTCTTTTCAGTGTTTACAGAGTGTCCAATGTATACACTCTGTACAATATTTACATTCTGTCCAATGTGTATGTTGTCTCCAGTTGTTCAGACTGTACAGTGTACATTCTGTCCAGTGTGTACATTGTCTCCAATGTGTACATTGTGTCCAGTGTGTCCAGATTTTCCAGTGTGTACATTTGGTCCAATGTTTACAATGTATCAAGTGTGTACAGACTGTCTAATGTGTATGTTCTGTCCAGTGTGTATATTGTGTCTAGTGTGTAAATTCTGACCAGTGTGTGCAGACTGTCCAATGTGTACATTCTCTCCAGTGTATACATTCTCTCCACTGTGTACAGACTGTACAATGTGTACATTCTGTCCAGTGTATACAGACTGTCCAGTGTGTACATTCTGTCCAATGTGTACAATCTGTTCAGTATGTACAGACTGTACAATGTGTAAATTCTGTCCAGTGTGTACAGACTGTCCAATGTGTATACTCTGTCCAGTGTGTACATTTTGTCCAGTGTGTACAGACTGTCTAGTGTGTAATTTCTGTCCAATGTGTACAGACAGTCCAATATGTATATTCTGTCCAGGGTGTACATTCTGTCCAAAGTGTACATTGTGTCCAGTGTGTACAGTCTGTCGTATGTGTACATTCTGTCCTGTATGTACATTTGTTCAGATTGTAGAGCCTGTCCAGTGTGTACATTTAGTCCAGTGTATACAGACTGTACATTATACATTCTGTCCATTGTTTTTATTGTGTCCAATGTGTACATTGTGTCCAGTGTGTACAGACTGTACAGTGTGCCTTGTGTCCAGTGTGTACTTTGTGTCCAATGTGTACATTGTGTTTAGTGTTTAGAGACTGTCCAATGTGTACATTCTTTCCAGTGTCCATATTGTGTCCAATGTGTACATTCTGTCACGTGTGTACATTCTGTCCAGTGTGTACAGACTCTCCAGTGTGTACTTTTTGTCCAGTGTGTACACAAAGTCCAATATGTATATTCTGTCAGGAGTGTACATTCTGTCCAATGTGTACATTGTGTCCTGTGTGTACAGTACGTCCTATGTGCACATTCTCTCCTGTGTGTACATTCCTTCCAGTGTGTACATTCTATTCAATGTGTACATTTTGCTCAGTGTGTACAGACTGTCCAATTTGTACATTCTGTCCAGTGTGTACAGACTGTCCCATGTGGACATTCTGTCCAGGGTGTACAGACTGTCCAGTGTGTACATTCTGTGCAGTGTGTATAGATTGTTCTATATGTACATTCTGTCCCGTATGTACAGACGGTCCAGAGTGTACATTCAGTCCACTGTGTATATTCGACCCAGTGTGTACATTCTGTCTTTTGTGTACAGACTGTCCAAAGCTTACATTCTGTGCAGTGTGTACATTGTGTCCAATATTTACAGACTGTACAGTGTGTACAGACTGTCCGGTGTGCACATTCTGTCCACTGTGTGCATTCTGTCCAATGTGTACAGACTCTCCAAAGTGTACATTCTGTCCAGTGTGTACACACTGTCCAGTGTGTTCATTCTGTCCAGTGTGTACATTGTATCCAGTGTGTACAGACTGTACATTGTACATTTTGTCTATTGTGTTCATTGTGTCCATGTGGACATTCTGTCCAAATTGTACATTCTGACCAGATTGTACATTTTGTACAGTGTGTACAGAGTGTCCAGTGTACATTCTGTTCAGTGTGTACATTGTGTCCAATGTATATATTCTTTCCACTGTGTATATTGGGTCCAATGTGTACATTATGTCCAGTGTGTACATTGTGTCCAATGTGTACATTCTGTCCAATGTGTACATTCTGCCCAGTGTGTACATTGTGTCCAGTGTGTACAAACTGAAGAGTGTACATTCTCTCCAGTGTGTACAGAGTGTCCAATGTGTATATTGTTTCCAGTGTGTACAGACTGTTCAGTGTACATTTTCTCAAGTGTGTACTTTTTGTCCAAAGTGTACATTGTGTCCAGTGTGTACATTCTGTCCAATGTGTACATTCTGACCAGTATGTACATTGCTTCCAGTGTGTACAGACTGTACAATGTACATTCTGTCCATTGTGTACATTGTGTCCCTGTGTACATTCTGTCCAATATGTACATTCTGTCCAAGCGGTACATTCTACCCAGGAAATACATTTTGTCCAGTGTGTAGAGACTCTACAGTGTACAGTCTGCCCAGTGTGTGCATTGTGTCCAATGTGTACATTCTGTCCAGTGTGTACATTGTTTCCAAAGTGTACATTCTCTCCAGTGTGTACATTGTGTCAAATGTGTGCATTCTGTCCAGTGTGTACATTCTGTCCATTGTGTACACACTGTCCAGTGTTTACATTCTATCCATTTGTACAGAGTGTCCAGAGTGTACTGACCCTGCAGGGTACATTCTGTCCAGTGTATACATTGTTGCCAATGTGTTCATTGTGTCCTGTGTGTACACACTGTCCAATGTGTACATTCTGTCCAGTGTGTACAGACTGTCCAATGTGTACATTCTGTCCGTTGTATACAGACTGTCCAATGTGCACATACTGTCCAGTGTGTACATTCTGTCCAGTTGTACAGAGAGTCCAGTGTGTACAGACTGTACAATTTACATTCTATTCAGTGTGTACATTGTGTCCAATGTGCTAATTGTGTCCAGTGTTTACAGACTGTCCTATTTGTACATTCTGTCCAGTATGTTCAGACTATCCAGTGTGTACATACTTTCCAATGTGTACATTCTGTCCACTTGTACAGAGTGTCCAATATGAACAGACTGTTAATTGTACATTCTGTCCAGTGTGTACATTTTGTCCAATATGTTCATTGTATCCAGTGTGTACAGACTGTCCAATATGTAAATTCTGTGCAGGGTGTACATTGAGTCCAGTATGTACATTCTTTCCAGTGTGTACATACTGAGCTGTGTGCATATACTGTCCAGTATGTACAGACTGTGCAATGTGTACATTGTGTTCAGTTTGTACAGACTGTGTAGTTTGTACATTGTGTCCAGTGTGTACAGACTGTACAGTGTACATTCTGTCCAGTGTGTACTGTGTCCAATATGTACATTTTGTCCAGTGTGTACATTGTGTCCAATGGGTAAATTCTGTCCATTGTGTACATTCTGTCCAGTGTGTACAGACTGTCCAGTGTGTACATTCTGTCCAATGTGTACATTCTACCCATTGTGTACAGACTGTAGAGTGTGTACCTTCCGTCGAGTGTGCACATTCTGTCCAGTGTGTACATTGTGACAAATGTTTACTTTGCGTCCATTTTGTATATTCTGTCCAGTGTGTACATTCTCTCCAGTGTGTACAGACTGTCCAGTGTGTACATTCTGTCCAATTTGTATATTTTGCCCATTGTGGACAGACTGTAGAGTGTGTACATTCTGTCGAGTGTGCACATTCTGTCTAGTGTGTACATTCTGACCAGTGTGTACATTGTGTTCAATGCGTTCATTGTGTCCATTGTGTATATTATGTCCAATGTGTACATTTTGTCCAGTGTATACATTGTGTCCAGTGTGTACAGACTGTACAATGTACATTCGGTCCAATGTGTACAGACTGTAGAGTGTGTATATTATCTCCAATGTGTACAATCAGTATAGTGTGTACAGACTGTAAAATGTGTACATTCTGTCCAGTGTGTACACTGTGTCCAGTGTGTACAGGGTGTCCAAAGTGTATATTCTGTCCAGTGTGTACAGGCTGTCCAGTGTGCACATTCTGTCCAGGGTGTACATTGTGTCCAATGTGTACATTCTCTCCTGTTTGTACAGACTGTCCATTGTGTAGATTCTGTCCAGTTGTACAGAGTGTCCAGGGCATACCGACTGTACAGTGTTCATTCTGTCCAGTGTGTACAGATTGTCCAATATGTACATTCTGTCCACTGTGTGCATTCTGTCCAGTGTGTACAGACTGTCCAGTGTGTGCATTCTGACCAATGTGTACTTTCGGTCCAGTGTGCACAGACTGTCCAGTGTGTACATTCTGTCCAATGCGTACATTCTGTTCAGTGTGTACAGACTGTCCAATATGTACATTATGTCCAGTTTTTTCAGACTGTCCCATGTGTACATTCTGTCTAGTGTGTACATTCTGTCCAGTGTGTCAGAGTGTCCAGAGTGTACATTCTGTCCAGTGTGTACATTGTGTCCAGTGTGTAAATTCTGTCCAGTGTGTACAGACTGTCCAATGTGTGCATTATGTTCAGTGTGTACAAACAGTCCAGTGTGAACATTCTGTCCAATGTGTATATTCTGTCCAGTGTGTACATTGTGTCCAATGTGTACATTCTGTCCGGTGTGTACAGACTGTACAGTGTACATTCTGTCCACTGTTTACACTGTGTCCAATGTGTACATTTTGTTCAGTGTGTACATTCTGTCCAATCTGTACAGATTAATCAATGTGTAGATTCTGTCCAGTGTGTACTTTGTGTACAGTGTGTACATTCTGTCTTTTGTGTACAGACTGTCCAAAGTATACATTCTGTGCAGTGTTTATATTGTGTCCAATGTGTACAGACTGTCCAATGTGTACAGACTGTCCGTTGTGTACATTCTTTTCAGTGTTTACAGAGTGTCCAATGTATACACTCTGTACAATATTTACATTCTGTCCAATGTGTATGTTGTCTCCAGTTGTTCAGACTGTACAGTGTACATTCTGTCCAGTGTGTACATTGTCTCCAATGTGTACATTGTGTCCAGTGTGTACAGATTTTCCAGTGTGTACATTTGGTCCAATGTTTACAATGTATCAAGTGTGTACAGACTGTCTAATGTGTATGTTCTGTCCAGTGTGTATATTGTGTCTAGTGTGTAAATTCTGACCAGTGTGTGCAGACTGTCCAATGTGTACATTCTCTCCAGTGTATACATTCTCTCCACTGTGTACAGACTGTACAATGTGTACATTCTGTCCAGTGTATACAGACTGTCCAGTGTGTACATTCTGTCCAATGTGTACAATCTGTTCAGTATGTACAGACTGTACAATGTGTAAATTCTGTCCAGTGTGTACAGACTGTCCAATGTGTATACTCTGTCCAGTGTGTACATTTTGTCCAGTGTGTACAGACTGTCTAGTGTGTAATTTCTGTCCAATGTGTACAGACAGTCCAATATGTATATTCTGTCCAGGGTGTACATTCTGTCCAAAGTGTACATTGTGTCCAGTGTGTACAGTCTGTCGTATGTGTACATTCTGTCCTGTATGTACATTTGTTCAGATTGTAGAGCCTGTCCAGTGTGTACATTTAGTCCAGTGTATACAGACTGTACATTATACATTCTGTCCATTGTTTTTATTGTGTCCAATGTGTACATTGTGTCCAGTGTGTACAGACTGTACAGTGTGCCTTGTGTCCAGTGTGTACTTTGTGTCCAATGTGTACATTGTGTTTAGTGTTTAGAGACTGTCCAATGTGTACATTCTTTCCAGTGTCCATATTGTGTCCAATGTGTACATTCTGTCACGTGTGTACATTCTGTCCAGTGTGTACAGACTCTCCAGTGTGTACTTTTTGTCCAGTGTGTACACAAAGTCCAATATGTATATTCTGTCAGGAGTGTACATTCTGTCCAATGTGTACATTGTGTCCTGTGTGTACAGTACGTCCTATGTGCACATTCTCTCCTGTGTGTACATTCCTTCCAGTGTGTACATTCTATTCAATGTGTACATTTTGCTCAGTGTGTACAGACTGTCCAATTTGTACATTCTGTCCAGTGTGTACAGACTGTCCCATGTGGACATTCTGTCCAGGGTGTACAGACTGTCCAGTGTGTACATTCTGTGCAGTGTGTATAGATTGTTCTATATGTACATTCTGTCCCGTATGTACAGACTGTCCAGAGTGTACATTCAGTCCACTGTGTATATTCGACCCAGTGTGTACATTCTGTCTTTTGTGTACAGACTGTCCAAAGCTTACATTCTGTGCAGTGTGTACATTGTGTCCAATATTTACAGACTGTACAGTGTGTACAGACTGTCCGGTGTGCACATTCTGTCCACTGTGTGCATTCTGTCCAATGTGTACAGACTCTCCAAAGTGTACATTCTGTCCAGTGTGTACACACTGTCCAGTGTGTTCATTCTGTCCAGTGTGTACATTGTATCCAGTGTGTACAGACTGTACATTGTACATTTTGTCTATTGTGTTCATTGTGTCCATGTGGACATTCTGTCCAAATTGTACATTCTGATCAGATTGTACATTTTGTACAGTGTGTACAGAGTGTCCAGTGTACATTCTGTTCAGTGTGTACATTGTGTCCAATGTATATATTCTTTCCACTGTGTATATTGGGTCCAATGTGTACATTATGTCCAGTGTGTACATTGTGTCCAATGTGTACATTCTGTCCAATGTGTACATTCTGCCCAGTGTGTACATTGTGTCCAGTGTGTACAAACTGAAGAGTGTACATTCTCTCCAGTGTGTACAGAGTGTCTAATGTGTATGTTGTTTCCAGTGTGTACAGACTGTTCAGTGTACATTTTCTCAAGTGTGTACTTTTTGTCCAAAGTGTACATTGTGTCCAGTGTGTACATTCTGTCCAATGTGTACATTCTGACCAGTATGTACATTGTTTCCAGTTTGTACAGACTGTACAATGTACATTCTGTCCATTGTGTACATTGTGTCCCTGTGTACATTCTGTCCAATATGTACATTCTGTCCAAGCGGTACATTCTACCCAGGAAATACATTTTGTCCAGTGTGTAGAGACTCTACAGTGTACAGTCTGCCCAGTGTGTGCATTGTGTCCAATGTGTACATTCTGTCCAGTGTGTACATTGTTTCCAAAATGTACATTCTCTCCAGTGTGTACATTGTGTCAAATGTGTGCATTCTGTCCAGTGTGTACATTCTGTCCATTGTGTACACACTCTCCAGTGTTTACATTCTATCCATTTGTACAGAGTGTCCAGAGTGTACTGACTCTGCAGGGTACATTCTGTCCAGTGTATACATTGTTGCCAATGTGTTCATTGTGTCCTGTGTGTACACACTGTCCAATGTGTACATTCTGTCCAGTGTGTACAGACTGTCCAATGTGTACATTCTGTCCGTTGTATACAGACTGTCCAATGTGCACATACTGTCCAGTGTGTACATTCTGTCCAGTTGTACAGAGAGTCCAGTGTGTACAGACTGTACAATTTACATTCTATTCAGTGTGTACATTGTGTCCAATGTGCTAATTGTGTCCAGTGTTTACAGACTGTCCTATTTGTACATTCTGTCCAGTATGTTCAGACTATCCAGTGTGTACATACTGTCCAATGTGTACATTCTGTCCACTTGTACAGAGAGTCCAATATGAACAGACTGTTAAGTGTACATTCTGTCCAGTGTGTACATTGTGTCCAATATGTTCATTGTATCCAGTGTGTACAGACTGTCCAATATGTAAATTCTGTGCAGGGTGTACATTGAGTCCAGTATGTACATTCTTTCCAGTGTGTACATACTGAGCTGTGTGCATATACTGTCCAGTATGTACAGACTGTGCAATGTGTACATTGTGTTCAGTTTGTACAGACTGTGTAGTTTGTACATTGTGTCCAGTGTGTACAGAGTGTACAGTGTACATTCTGTCCAGTGTGTACTGTGTCCAATATGTACATTTTGTCCAGTGTGTACATTGTGTCCAATGTGTAAATTCTGTTCATTGTGTACATTCTGTCCAGTGTGTACAGACTGTCCAGTGTGTACATTCTGTCCAATGTGTACATTCTGCCCATTGTGTACAGACTGTAGAGTGTGTACCTTCCGTCGAGTGTGCACATTCTGTCCAGTGTGTACATTGTGACAAATGTGTACTTTGCGTCCATTTTGTATATTCTGTCCAGTGTGTACATTCTCTCCAGTGTGTACAGACTGTCCAGTGTGTACATTCTGTCCAATTTGTATATTTTGCCCATTGTGGACATACTGTAGAGTGTGTACATTCTGTCGAGTGTGCACATTCTGACCAGTGTGTACATTGTGTTCAATGCGTACATTGTGTCCATTGTGTATATTATGTCCAATGTGTACATTTTGTCCAGTGTATACATTGTGTCCAGTGTGTACAGACTGCACAATGTACATTCGGTCCAATGTGTACAGACTGTAGAGTGTGTATATTATCTCCAATGTGTATAATCAGTATAGTGTGTACAGACTGTAAAATGTGTACATTCTGTCCAGTGTGTACACTGTGTCCAGTGTGTACAGGGTGTTGAAAGTGTATATTCTGCCCAGTGTGTACAGGCTGTCCAGTGTGCACATTCTGCCCAGTGTGTACATTGTGTCCAGTGTGTACAAACTGAAGAGTGTACATTCTCTCCAGTGTGTACAGAGTGTCCAATGTGTATATTGTTTCCAGTGTGTACAGACTGTTCAGTGTACATTTTCTCAAGTGTGTACTTTTTGTCCAAAGTGTACATTGTGTCCAGTGTGTACATTCTGTCCAATGTGTACATTCTGACCAGTATGTACATTGTTTCCAGTGTGTACAGACTGTACAATGTACATTCTGTCCATTGTGTACATTGTGTCCCTGTGTACATTCTGTCCAATATGTACATTCTGTCCAAGCGGTACATTCTACCCAGGAAATACATTTTGTCCAGTGTGTAGAGACTCTACAGTGTACAGTCTGCCCAGTGTGTGCATTGTGTCCAATGTGTACATTCTGTCCAGTGTGTACATTGTTTCCAAAATGTACATTCTCTCCAGTGTGTACATTGTGTCAAATGTGTGCATTCTGTCCAGTGTGTACATTCTGTCCATTGTGTACACACTCTCCAGTGTTTACATTCTATCCATTTGTACAGAGTGTCCAGAGTGTACTGACTCTGCAGGGTACATTCTGTCCAGTGTATACATTGTTGCCAATGTGTTCATTGTGTCCTGTGTGTACACACTGTCCAATGTGTACATTCTGTCCAGTGTGTACAGACTGTCCAATGTGTACATTCTGTCCGTTGTATACAGACTGTCCAATGTGCACATACTGTCCAGTGTGTACATTCTGTCCAGTTGTACAGAGAGTCCAGTGTGTACAGACTGTAAAATTTACATTCTATTCAGTGTGTACATTGTGTCCAATGTGCTAATTGTGTCCAGTGTTTACAGACTGTCCTATTTGTACATTCTGTCCAGTATGTTCAGACTATCCAGTGTGTACATACTGTCCAATGTGTACATTCTGTCCACTTGTACAGAGAGTCCAATATGAACAGACTGTTAAGTGTACATTCTGTCCAGTGTGTACATTGTGTCCAATATGTTCATTGTATCCAGTGTGTACAGACTGTCCAATATGTAAATTCTGTGCAGGGTGTACATTGAGTCCAGTATGTACATTCTTTCCAGTGTGTACATACTGAGCTGTGTGCATATACTGTCCAGTATGTACAGACTGTGCAATGTGTACATTGTGTTCAGTTTGTACAGACTGTGTAGTTTGTACATTGTGTCCAGTGTGTACAGAGTGTACAGTGTACATTCTGTCCAGTGTGTACTGTGTCCAATATGTACATTTTGTCCAGTGTGTACATTGTGTCCAATGTGTAAATTCTGTTCATTGTGTACATTCTGTCCAGTGTGTACAGACTGTCCAGTGTGTACATTCTGTCCAATGTGTACATTCTGCCCATTGTGTACAGACTGTAGAGTGTGTACCTTCCGTCGAGTGTGCACATTCTGTCCAGTGTGTACATTGTGACAAATGTTTACTTTGCGTCCATTTTGTATATTCTGTCCAGTGTGTTCATTCTCTCCAGTGTGTACAGACTGTCCAGTGTGTACATTCTGTCCAATTTGTATATTTTGCCCATTGTGGACAGACTGTAGAGTGTGTACATTCTGTCGAGTGTGCACATTCTGACCAGTGTGTACATTGTGTTCAATGCGTACATTGTGTCCATTGTGTATATTATGTCCAATGTGTACATTTTGTCCAGTGTATACATTGTGTCCAGTGTGTACAGACTGCACAATGTACATTCGGTCCAATGTGTACAGACTGTAGAGTGTGTATATTATCTCCAATGTGTATAATCAGTATAGTGTGTACAGACTGTAAAATGTGTACATTCTGTCCAGTGTGTACACTGTGTCCAGTGTGTACAGGGTGTTGAAAGTGTATATTCTGCCCAGTGTGTACAGGCTGTCCAGTGTGCACATTCTGTCCAGGGTGTACATTGTGTCCAATGTGTACATTCTCTCCTGTTTGTACAGACTGTCCATTGTGTAGATTCTGTCCAGTTGTACAGAGTGTCCAGGGCATACCGACTGTACAGTGTTCATCTGTCCAGTGTGTACTGATTGTCCAATATGTACATTCTGTCCACTGTGTGCATTCTGTCCAGTGTGTACAGACTGTCCAGTGTGTGCATTCTGACCAATGTGTACTTTCGGTCCAGTGTGCACAGACTGTCCAGTGTGTACATTCTGTCCAATGCGTACATTCTGTTCAGTGTGTACAGACTGTCCAATATGTACATTAGGTCCAGTTATTTCAGACTGTCCCATGTGTACATTCTGTCCAGTGTGTACATTCTGTCCAGTGTGTCAGAGTGTCCAGAGTGTACATTCTGTCCAGTGTACATTCTGTCCAGTGTGTACATTGTGTCCAGTGTGTACAGACTGTCCAATGTGTGCATTATGTTCAGTGTGTACAAACAGTCCAGTGTGAACATTCTGTCCAATGTGTATATTCTGTCCAGTGTGTACATTGTGTCCAATGTGTACATTCTGTCCGGTGTGTACAGACTGTACAGTGTACATTCTGTCCACTGTTTACACTGTGTCCAATGTGTACATTTTGTTCAGTGTGTACATTCTGTCCAATCTGTACAGATTAATCAATGTGTAGATTCTGTCCAGTGTGTACTTTGTGTACAGTGTGTACATTCTGTCTTTTGTGTACAGACTGTCCAAAGTATACATTCTGTGCAGTGTTTATATTGTGTCCAATGTGTACAGACTGTCCAATGTGTACAGACTGTCCGTTGTGTACATTCTTTTCAGTGTTTACAGAGTGTCCAATGTATACACTCTGTACAATATTTACATTCTGTCCAATGTGTATGTTGTCTCCAGTTGTTCAGACTGTACAGTGTACATTCTGTCCAGTGTGTACATTGTCTCCAATGTGTACATTGTGTCCAGTGTGTACAGATTTTCCAGTGTGTACATTTGGTCCAATGTTTACAATGTATCAAGTGTGTACAGACTGTCTAATGTGTATGTTCTGTCCAGTGTGTATATTGTGTCTAGTGTGTAAATTCTGACCAGTGTGTGCAGACTGTCCAATGTGTACATTCTCTCCAGTGTATACATTCTCTCCACTGTGTACAGACTGTACAATGTGTACATTCTGTCCAGTGTATACAGACTGTCCAGTGTGTACATTCTGTCCAATGTGTACAATCTGTTCAGTATGTACAGACTGTACAATGTGTAAATTCTGTCCAGTGTGTACAGACTGTCCAATGTGTACACTCTGTCCAGTGTGTACATTTTGTCCAGTGTGTACAGACTGTCTAGTGTGTAATTTCTGTCCAATGTGTACAGACAGTCCAATATGTATATTCTGTCCAGGGTGTACATTCTGTCCAAAGTGTACATTGTGTCCAGTGTGTACAGTCTGTCGTATGTGTACATTCTGTCCTGTATGTACATTTGTTCAGATTGTAGAGCCTGTCCAGTGTGTACATTTAGTCCAGTGTATACAGACTGTACATTATACATTCTGTCCATTGTTTTTATTGTGTCCAATGTGTACATTGTGTCCAGTGTGTACAGACTGTACAGTGTGCCTTGTGTCCAGTGTGTACTTTGTGTCCAATGTGTACATTGTGTTTAGTGTTTAGAGACTGTCCAATGTGTACATTCTTTCCAGTGTCCATATTGTGTCCAATGTGTACATTCTGTCACGTGTGTACATTCTGTCCAGTGTGTACAGACTCTCCAGTGTGTACTTTTTGTCCAGTGTGTACACAAAGTCCAATATGTATATTCTGTCAGGAGTGTACATTCTGTCCAATGTGTACATTGTGTCCTGTGTGTACAGTACGTCCTATGTGCACATTCTCTCCTGTGTGTACATTCCTTCCAGTGTGTACATTCTATTCAATGTGTACATTTTGCTCAGTGTGTACAGACTGTCCAATTTGTACATTCTGTCCAGTGTGTACAGACTGTCCCATGTGGACATTCTGTCCAGGGTGTACAGACTGTCCAGTGTGTACATTCTGTGCAGTGTGTATAGATTGTTCTATATGTACATTCTGTCCCGTATGTACAGACTGTCCAGAGTGTACATTCAGTCCACTGTGTATATTCGACCCAGTGTGTACATTCTGTCTTTTGTGTACAGACTGTCCAAAGCTTACATTCTGTGCAGTGTGTACATTGTGTCCAATATTTACAAACTGTACAGTGTGTACAGACTGTCCGGTGTGCACATTCTGTCCACTGTGTGCATTCTGTCCAATGTGTACAGACTCTCCAAAGTGTACATTCTGTCCAGTGTGTACACACTGTCCAGTGTGTTCATTCTGTCCAGTGTGTACATTGTATCCAGTGTGTACAGACTGTACATTGTACATTTTGTCTATTGTGTTCATTGTGTCCATGTGGACATTCTGTCCAAATTGTACATTCTGATCAGATTGTACATTTTGTACAGTGTGTACAGAGTGTCCAGTGTACATTCTGTTCAGTGTGTACATTGTGTCCAATGTATATATTCTTTCCACTGTGTATATTGGGTCCAATGTGTACATTATGTCCAGTGTGTACATTGTGTCCAATGTGTACATTCTGTCCAATGTGTACATTCTGCCCAGTGTGTACATTGTGTCCAGTGTGTACAAACTGAAGAGTGTACATTCTCTCCAGTGTGTACAGAGTGTCCAATGTGTATGTTGTTTCCAGTGTGTACAGACTGTTCAGTGTACATTTTCTCAAGTGTGTACTTTTTGTCCAAAGTGTACATTGTGTCCAGTGTGTACATTCTGTCCAATGTGTACATTCTGACCAGTATGTACATTGTTTCCAGTGTGTACAGACTGTACAATGTACATTCTGTCCATTGTGTACATTGTGTCCCTGTGTACATTCTGTCCAATATGTACATTCTGTCCAAGCGGTACATTCTACCCAGGAAATACATTTTGTCCAGTGTGTAGAGACTCTACAGTGTACAGTCTGCCCAGTGTGTGCATTGTGTCCAATGTGTACATTCTGTCCAGTGTGTACATTGTTTCCAAAATGTACATTCTCTCCAGTGTGTACATTGTGTCAAATGTGTGCATTCTGTCCAGTGTGTACATTCTGTCCATTGTGTACACACTCTCCAGTGTTTACATTCTATCCATTTGTACAGAGTGTCCAGAGTGTACTGACTCTGCAGGGTACATTCTGTCCAGTGTATACATTGTTGCCAATGTGTTCATTGTGTCCTGTGTGTACACACTGTCCAATGTGTACATTCTGTCCAGTGTGTACAGACTGTCCAATGTGTACATTCTGTCCGTTGTATACAGACTGTCCAATGTGCACATACTGTCCAGTGTGTACATTCTGTCCAGTTGTACAGAGAGTCCAGTGTGTACAGACTGTACAATTTACATTCTATTCAGTGTGTACATTGTGTCCAATGTGCTAATTGTGTCCAGTGTTTACAGACTGTCCTATTTGTACATTCTGTCCAGTATGTTCAGACTATCCAGTGTGTACATACTGTCCAATGTGTACATTCTGTCCACTTGTACAGAGTGTCCAATATGAACAGACTGTTAAGTGTACATTCTGTCCAGTGTGTACATTTTGTCCAATATGTTCATTGTATCCAGTGTGTACAGACTGTCCAATATGTAAATTCTGTGCAGGGTGTATATTGAGTCCAGTATGTACATTCTTTCCAGTGTGTACATACTGAGCTGTGTGCATATTGTGTCCAGTTGTACAGACTGTGCAATGTGTACATTGTGTTCAGTTTGTACAGACTGTGTAGTTTGTACATTGTGTCCAGTGTGTACAGAGTGTACAGTGTACATTCTGTCCAGTGTGTACTGTGTCCAATATGAACATTTTGTCCAGTGTGTACATTGTGTCCAATGTGTAAATTCTGTTCATTGTGTACATTCTGTCCAGTGTGTACAGACTGTCCAGTGTGTACATTCTGTCCAATGTGTACATTCTGCCCATTGTGTACAGACTGTAGAGTGTGTACCTTCCGTCGAGTGTGCACATTCTGTCCAGTGTGTACATTGTGACAAATGTGTACTTTGCGTCCATTTTGTATATTCTGTCCAGTGTGTACATTCTCTCCAGTGTGTACAGACTGTCCAGTGTGTACATTCTGTCCAATTTGTATATTTTGCCCATTGTGGACAGACTGTAGAGTGTGTACATTCTGTCGAGTGTGCACATTCTGACCAGTGTGTACATTGTGTTCAATGCGTACATTGTGTCCATTGTGTATATTATGTCCAATGTGTACATTTTGTCCAGTGTATACATTGTGTCCAGTGTGTACAGACTGTACAATGTACATTCGGTCCAATGTGTACAGACTGTAGAGTGTGTATATTATCTCCAATGTGTACAATCAGTATAGTGTGTACAGACTGTAAAATGTGTACATTCTGTCCAGTGTGTACACTGTGTCCAGTGTGTACAGGGTGTCGAAAGTGTATATTCTGTCCAGTGTGTACAGGCTGTCCAGTGTGCACATTCTGTCCAGGGTGTACATTGTGTCCAATGTGTACATTCTCTCCTGTTTGTACAGACTGTCCATTGTGTAGATTCTGTCCAGTTGTACAGAGTGTCCAGGGCATACCGACTGTACAGTGTTCATTCTGTCCAGTGTGTACAGATTGTCCAATATGTACATTCTGTCCACTGTGTGCATTCTGTCCAGTGTGTACAGACTGTCCAGTGTGTGCATTCTGACCAATGTGTACTTTCGGTCCAGTGTGCACAGACTGTCCAGTGTGTACATTCTGTCCAATGCGTACATTCTGTTCAGTGTGTACAGACTGTCCAATATGTACATTATGTCCAGTTATTTCAGACTGTCCCATGTGTACATTCTGTCCAGTGTGTACATTCTGTCCAGTGTGTCAGAGTGTCCAGAGTGTACATTCTGTCCAGTGTGTACATTGTGTCCAGTGTGTAAATTCTGTCCAGTGTGTACAGACTGTCCAATGTGTGCATTATGTTCAGTGTGTACAAACAGTCCAGTGTGAACATTCTGTCCAATGTGTATATTCTGTCCAGTGTGTACATTGTGTCCAATGTGTACATTCTGTCCGGTGTGTACAGACTGTACAGTGTACATTCTGTCCACTGTTTACACTGTGTCCAATGTGTACATTTTGTTCAGTGTGTACATTCTGTCCAATCTGTACAGATTAATCAATGTGTAGATTCTGTCCAGTGTGTACTTTGTGTACAGTGTGTACATTCTGTCTTTTGTGTACAGACTGTCCAAAGTATACATTCTGTGCAGTGTTTATATTGTGTCCAATGTGTACAGACTGTCCAATGTGTACAGACTGTCCGTTGTGTACATTCTTTTCAGTGTTTACAGAGTGTCCAATGTATACACTCTGTACAATATTTACATTCTGTCCAATGTGTATGTTGTCTCCAGTTGTTCAGACTGTACAGTGTACATTCTGTCCAGTGTGTACATTGTCTCCAATGTGTACATTGTGTCCAGTGTGTACAGATTTTCCAGTGTGTACATTTGGTCCAATGTTTACAATGTATCAAGTGTGTACAGACTGTCTAATGTGTATGTTCTGTCCAGTGTGTATATTGTGTCTAGTGTGTAAATTCTGACCAGTGTGTGCAGACTGTCCAATGTGTACATTCTCTCCAGTGTATACATTCTCTCCACTGTGTACAGACTGTACAATGTGTACATTCTGTCCAGTGTATACAGACTGTCCAGTGTGTACATTCTGTCCAATGTGTACAATCTGTTCAGTATGTACAGACTGTACAATGTGTAAATTCTGTCCAGTGTGTACAGACTGTCCAATGTGTATACTCTGTCCAGTGTGTACATTTTGTCCAGTGTGTACAGACTGTCTAGTGTGTAATTTCTGTCCAATGTGTACAGACAGTCCAATATGTATATTCTGTCCAGGGTGTACATTCTGTCCAAAGTGTACATTGTGTCCAGTGTGTACAGTCTGTCGTATGTGTACATTCTGTCCTGTATGTACATTTGTTCAGATTGTAGAGCCTGTCCAGTGTGTACATTTAGTCCAGTGTATACAGACTGTACATTATACATTCTGTCCATTGTTTTTATTGTGTCCAATGTGTACATTGTGTCCAGTGTGTACAGACTGTACAGTGTGCCTTGTGTCCAGTGTGTACTTTGTGTCCAATGTGTACATTGTGTTTAGTGTTTAGAGACTGTCCAATGTGTACATTCTTTCCAGTGTCCATATTGTGTCCAATGTGTACATTCTGTCACGTGTGTACATTCTGTCCAGTGTGTACAGACTCTCCAGTGTGTACTTTTTGTCCAGTGTGTACACAAAGTCCAATATGTATATTCTGTCAGGAGTGTACATTCTGTCCAATGTGTACATTGTGTCCTGTGTGTACAGTACGTCCTATGTGCACATTCTCTCCTGTGTGTACATTCCTTCCAGTGTGTACATTCTATTCAATGTGTACATTTTGCTCAGTGTGTACAGACTGTCCAATTTGTACATTCTGTCCAGTGTGTACAGACTGTCCCATGTGGACATTCTGTCCAGGGTGTACAGACTGTCCAGTGTGTACATTCTGTGCAGTGTGTATAGATTGTTCTATATGTACATTCTGTCCCGTATGTACAGACTGTCCAGAGTGTACATTCAGTCCACTGTGTATATTCGACCCAGTGTGTACATTCTGTCTTTTGTGTACAGACTGTCCAAAGCTTACATTCTGTGCAGTGTGTACATTGTGTCCAATATTTACAGACTGTACAGTGTGTACAGACTGTCCGGTGTGCACATTCTGTCCACTGTGTGCATTCTGTCCAATGTGTACAGACTCTCCAAAGTGTACATTCTGTCCAGTGTGTACACACTGTCCAGTGTGTTCATTCTGTCCAGTGTGTACATTGTATCCAGTGTGTACAGACTGTACATTGTACATTTTGTCTATTGTGTTCATTGTGTCCATGTGGACATTCTGTCCAAATTGTACATTCTGATCAGATTGTACATTTTGTACAGTGTGTACAGAGTGTCCAGTGTACATTCTGTTCAGTGTGTACATTGTGTCCAATGTATATATTCTTTCCACTGTGTATATTGGGTCCAATGTGTACATTATGTCCAGTGTGTACATTGTGTCCAATGTGTACATTCTGTCCAATGTGTACATTCTGCCCAGTGTGTACATTGTGTCCAGTGTGTACAAACTGAAGAGTGTACATTCTCTCCAGTGTGTACAGAGTGTCCAATGTGTATGTTGTTTCCAGTGTGTACAGACTGTTCAGTGTACATTTTCTCAAGTGTGTACTTTTTGTCCAAAGTGTACATTGTGTCCAGTGTGTACATTCTGTCCAATGTGTACATTCTGACCAGTATGTACATTGTTTCCAGTGTGTACAGACTGTACAATGTACATTCTGTCCATTGTGTACATTGTGTCCCTGTGTACATTCTGTCCAATATGTACATTCTGTCCAAGCGGTACATTCTACCCAGGAAATACATTTTGTCCAGTGTGTAGAGACTCTACAGTGTACAGTCTGCCCAGTGTGTGCATTGTGTCCAATGTGTACATTCTGTCCAGTGTGTACATTGTTTCCAAAATGTACATTCTCTCCAGTGTGTACATTGTGTCAAATGTGTGCATTCTGTCCAGTGTGTACATTCTGTCCATTGTGTACACACTGTCCAGTGTTTACATTCTATCCATTTGTACAGAGTGTCCAGAGTGTACTGACTCTGCAGGGTACATTCTGTCCAGTGTATACATTGTTGCCAATGTGTTCATTGTGTCCTGTGTGTACACACTGTCCAATGTGTACATTCTGTCCAGTGTGTACAGACTGTCCAATGTGTACATTCTGTCCGTTGTATACAGACTGTCCAATGTGCACATACTGTCCAGTGTGTACATTCTGTCCAGTTGTACAGAGAGTCCAGTGTGTACAGACTGTACAATTTACATTCTATTCAGTGTGTACATTGTGTCCAATGTGCTAATTGTGTCCAGTGTTTACAGACTGTCCCATTTGTACATTCTGTCCAGTATGTTCAGACTATCCAGTGTGTACATACTGTCCAATGTGTACATTCTGTCCACTTGTACAGAGTGTCCAATATGAACAGACTGTTAAGTGTACATTCTGTCCAGTGTGTACATTGTGTCCAATATGTTCATTGTATCCAGTGTGTACAGACTGTCCAATATGTAAATTCTGTGCAGGGTGTACATTGAGTCCAGTATGTACATTCTTTCCAGTGTGTACATACTGAGCTGTGTGCATATACTGTCCAGTATGTACAGACTGTGCAATGTGTACATTGTGTTCAGTTTGTACAGACTGTGTAGTTTGTACATTGTGTCCAGTGTGTACAGACTGTACAGTGTACATTCTGTCCAGTGTGTACTGTGTCCAATATGTACATTTTGTCCAGTGTGTACATTGTGTCCAATGTGTAAATTCTGTTCATTGTGTACATTCTGTCCAGTGTGTACAGACTGTCCAGTGTGTACATTCTGTCCAATGTGTACATTATGCCCATTGTGTACAGACTGTAGAGTGTGTACCTTCCGTCGAGTGTGCACATTCTGTCCAGTGTGTACATTGTGACAAATGTGTACTTTGCGTCCATTTTGTATATTCTGTCCAGTGTGTACATTCTCTCCAGTGTGTACAGACTGTCCAGTGTGTACATTCTGTCCAATTTGTATATTTTGCCCATTGTGGACAGACTGTAGAGTGTGTACATTCTGTCGAGTGTGCACATTCTGACCAGTGTGTACATTGTGTTCAATGCGTACATTGTGTCCATTGTGTATATTATGTCCAATGTGTACATTTTGTCCAGTGTATACATTGTGTCCAGTGTGTACAGACTGCACAATGTACATTCGGTCCAATGTGTACAGACTGTAGAGTGTGTATATTATCTCCAATGTGTATAATCAGTATAGTGTGTACAGACTGTAAAATGTGTACATTCTGTCCATTGTGTACACTGTGTCCAGTGTGTACAGGGTGTTGAAAGTGTATATTCTGCCCAGTGTGTACAGGCTGTCCAGTGTGCACATTCTGTCCAGGGTGTACATTGTGTCCAATGTGTACATTCTCTCCTGTTTGTACAGACTGTCCATTGTGTAGATTCTGTCCAGTTGTACAGAGTGTCCAGGGCATACCGACTGTACAGTGTTCATTCTGTCCAGTGTGTACTGATTGTCCAATATGTACATTCTGTCCACTGTGTGCATTCTGTCCAGTGTGTACAGACTGTCCAGTGTGTGCATTCTGACCAATGTGTACTTTCGGTCCAGTGTGCACAGACTGTCCAGTGTGTACATTCTGTCCAATGTGTACATTCTGTTCAGTGTGTACAGACTGTCCAATATGTACATTATGTCCAGTTATTTCAGACTGTCCCATGTGTACATTCTGTCTAGTGTGTACATTCTGTCCAGTGTGTCAGAGTGTCCAGAGTGTACATTCTGTCCAGTGTGTACATTGTGTCCAGTGTGTAAATTCTGTCCAATGTGTACAGACTGTCCAATATGTACATTATGTTCAGTGTGTACAAACAGTCCAGTGTGAACATTCTGTCCAATGTGTATATTCTGTCCAGTGTGTACATTGTGTCCAATGTGTACATTCTGTCCGGTGTGTACAGACTGTACAGTGTACATTCTGTCCACTGTTTACACTGTGTCCAATGTGTACATTTTTTCAGTGTGTACATTCTGTCCAATCTGTACAGATTAATCAATGTGTAGATTCTGTCCAGTGTGTACTTTGTGTACAGTGTGTACATTCTGTCTTTTGCGTACAGACTGTCCAAAGTATACATTCTGTGCAGTGTGTACATTGTGTCCAATGTCTACAGACTGTCCAGTGTGTACGGACTGTTCGGTGTGTACATTCTTTTCAGTGTTTACAGAGTGTCCAATGTATACACTCTGTACAATATTTACATTCTGTCCAATGTGTACGTTGTCTCCAGTTGTTCAGACTGTACAGTGTACATTCTGTCCAGTGTGTACATTGTCTCCAATGTGTACATTGTGTCCAGTGTGTACAGATTTTCCAGTGTGTACATTTGGTCCAATGTTTACAATGTATCAAGTGTGTACAGACTGTCTAATGTGTATGTTCTGTCCAGTGTGTATATTGTGTCTAGTGTGTAAATTCTGACCAGTGTGTGCAGACTGTCCAATGTGTACATTCTCTCCAGTGTATACATTCTCCCCAATGTGTACAGACTGTACAATGTGTACATTCTGTCCAGTGTATACAGACTGTCCAGTGTGTACATTCTGTCCATTGTGTACATTCTGTCCAGTGTCTACAGAATGTCCTATATGTACATTCTGTCCAGTGTGTGCATATTGTCCAGTGTGTACATTCAGTCCTGTATGTCCATTCTGGCCAGTGTGTACACTCGGTCCAGTGTGTACTTTATTTCCAATGTGTACAGACTATCCAGTGTGTACAATCTGTCCAATGTGCACATTCTGTCTACTGTGTACACAGAGTCCAATGTGTACATTATGCCCAGTTTGTACAGTGTGTCCAGTGTGTACAGACTGTACATTGTACATTCTGTCTATTGTGTACATTGTGTCCATGTGGACATTCTGTCCAAATTGTACATTCTGACCAGTTTGTACATTTTGTACAGTGTGTACAGAGTGTCCAGTGTACATTCTGTTCAGTGTGTACATTGTGTCCAATGTATACATTCTTTCCACTGTGTATATTGGGTCCAATGTGTACATTATGTCCAGTGTGTACATTGTGTCCAATGTGTACATTCTGTCCAATGTGTACATTCTGCCCAGTGTGTACATTGTGTCCAGTGTGTACAAACTGAAGAGTGTACATTCTCTCCAGTGTGTACAGAGTGTCCAATGTGTATATTGTTTCCAGTGTGTACAGACTGTTCAGTGTACGTTTTCTCAAGTGTGTACTTTTTGTCCAAAGTGTACATTGTGTCCAGTGTGTACATTCTGTCCAAGGTGTACATTCTGACCAGTATGTACATTGTTTCCAGTGTGTACAGACTGTACAATGTACATTCTGTCCATTGTGTACATTGTGTCCCTGTGTACATTCTGTCCAATATGTACATTCTGTCCAAGTGGTACATTCTACCCAGGAAATACATTTTGTCCAGTGTGTACAGACTCTACAGTGTACAGTCTGCCCAGTGTGTGCATTGTGTCCAGTGTGTACAAACTGAAGAGTGTACATTCTCTCCAGTGTGTACAGAGTGTCCAATGTGTATATTGTTTCCAGTGTGTACAGACTGTTCAGTGTACATTTTCTCAAGTGTGTACTTTTTGTCCAAAGTGTACGTTGTGTCCAATGTGTACATTTTGTTCAGTGTGTACATTCTGTCCAATCTGTACAGATTAATCAATGTGTAGATTCTGCCCAGTGTGTACTTTGTGTACAGTGTGTACATTCTGTCTTTTGTGTACAGACTGTCCAAAGTATACATTCTGTGCAGTGTGTACATTGTGTCCAATGTCTACAGACTGTCCAGTGTGTACAGACTGTTCGGTGTGTACATTCTTTTCAGTGTTTACAGAGTGTCCAATGTATACACTCTGTAAAATATTTACATTCTGTCCAATGTGTACGTTGTCTCCAGTTGTTCAGACTGTACAGTGTACATTCTGTCCAGTGTGTACATTGTCTCCAATGTGTACATTGTGTCCAGTGTGTACAGATTTTCCAGTGTGTACATTTGGTCCAATGTTTACAATGTATCAAGTGTGTACAGACTGTCTAATGTGTATGTTCTGTCCAGTGTGTATATTGTGTCTAGTGTGTAAATTCTGACCAGTGTGTGCAGACTGTCCAATGTGTACATTCTCTCCAGTGTATACATTCTCTCCACTGTGTACAGACTGTACAATGTGTACATTCTGTCCAGTGTATACAGACTGTCCAGTGTGTACATTCTGTCCAGTGTGTACAGACTCTCCAGTGTGTACTTTTTGTCCAGTGTGTACACAAAGTCCAATATGTATATTCTGTCAGGACTGTACATTCTGTCCAATGTGTACATTGTGTCCTGTGTGTACAGTACGTCCTATGTGCACATTCTCTCCTGTGTGTACATTCCTTCCAGTGTGTACATTCTATTCAATGTGTACATTTTGCTCAGTGTGTACAGACTGTCCAATTTGTACATTCTGTCCAGTGTGTACAGACTGTCCCATGTGGACATTCTGTCCAGAGTGTACAGACTGTCCAGTGTGTACATTCTGTGCAGTGTGTATAGATTGTTCTGTATGTACATTCTGTCCAGTATGTACAGACTGTCCAGAGTGTACATTCAGTCCACTGTGTATATTCGACCCAGTGTGTACATTCTGTCTTTTGTGTACAGACTGTCCAAAGCTTACATTCTGTGCAGTGTGTACATTGTGTCCAATATTTACAGACTGTACAGTGTGTACAGACTGTCCGGTGTGCACATTCTGTCCACTGTGTGCATTCTGTCCAATGTGTACAGACTCTCCAAAGTGTACATTCTGTCCAGTGTGTACAGACTGTCCAGTGTGTTCATTCTGTCCAGTGTGTACATTGTATCCAGTGTGTACAGACTGTACAGTTTACATTCTGTATAGTATTTACAGACTGTACAATGTGTTCTTTTCTTCCATTGTGTACATTACGTCCAGTGGGTACAGAGCGTCCAATGTGTAAATTTTGTCCAGTTTGTACAGACTGTAAGTGTACATTCTGTCCCTGTGTACATTGTGTCTAATGTGTACATTCTGTCCATTGTGTACATGGTGTCCAGTGTGTACAGACTGTCCAATGTGTACATTCTGTCCAGTGTGTACAATCGGTCCAGTGTGTACAGACTGTACAGTGTACATTAAGTCCAGTGTTTACATTGTGTCCAATATGTACATTGTGTCCAGTATGTACAGACTGTCCAGTGTGTACATTCTTTCCAATGTGTACATTGTGTACAGTGTTTACATTCTGTCCAATGTTTACGGACAGTCCAATGTGTATATTCTCTCCAGTGTGTACAGACTATCCAATGTGTACATTCTGTCCAGTGTGTACACACTGTCCAATAAGTACATTCTGTCTACTATGTACATTCTGTCCACTATGTACATTCTGTCCAGTGTGTACAGACTGTCCAGTGTGTGCATTCTGACCAATGTGTACTTTCGGTCCAGTGTGCACAGACTGTCCAGTGTGTACATTCTGTCCAATGTGTACATTCTGTTCAGTGTGTACAGACTCTCCAATGTGTACATTATGTCCAGTTTGTTCAGACTGTCCCATGTGTACATTCTGTCCAGTGTGTACAGACTGTCCAGTGTGTACATTCTGTCCATTGTGTACATTCTGTCCAGTGTCTACAGAATGTCCTATATGTACATTCTGTCCAGTGTGTGCATATTGTCCAGTGTGTACATTCAGTCCTGTATGTCCATTCTGGCCAGTGTGTACACTCGGTCCAGTGTGTACTTTATTTCCAATGTGTACAGACTATCCAGTGTGTACAATCTGTCCAATGTGCACATTTTGTCTACTGTGTACACAGAGTCCAATGTGTACATTATGCCCAATATGTACAGTGTGTCCAGTGTGTACAGACTGTACATTGTACATTCTGTCTATTGTGTACATTGTGTCCATGTGGACATTCTGTCCAAATTGTACATTCTGACCAGATTGTACATTTTGTACAGTGTGTACAGAGTGTCCAGTGTACATTCTGTTCAGTGTGTACATTGTGTCCAATGTATACATTCTTTCCACTGTGTATATTGGGTCCAATGTGTACATTATGTCCAGTGTGTACATAGTGTCCAATGTGTACATTCTGTCCAATGTGTACATTCTGCCCAGTGTGTACATTGTGTCCAGTGTGTACAAACTGAAGAGTGTACATTCTCTCCAGTGTGTACAGAGTGTCCAATGTGTATATTGTTTCCAGTGTGTACAGACTGTTCAGTGTACGTTTTCTCAAGTGTGTACTTTTTGTCCAAAGTGTACATTGTGTCCAGTGTGTACATTCTGTCCAAGGTGTACATTCTGACCAGTATGTACATTGTTTCCAGTGTGTACAGACTGTACAATGTACATTCTGTCCATTGTGTACATTGTGTCCCTGTGTACATTCTGTCCAATATGTACATTCTGTCCAAGTGGTACATTCTACCCAGGAAATACATTTTGTCCAGTGTGTACAGACTCTACAGTGTACAGTCTGCCCAGTGTGTGCATTGTGTCCAGTGTGTACAAACTGAAGAGTGTACATTCTCTCCAGTGTGTACAGAGTGTCCAATGTGTATATTGTTTCCAGTGTGTACAGACTGTTCAGTGTACATTTTCTCAAGTGTGTACTTTTTGTCCAAAGTGTACGTTGTGTCCAATGTGTACATTTTGTTCAGTGTGTACATTCTGTCCAATCTGTACAGATTAATCAATGTGTAGATTCTGCCCAGTGTGTACTTTGTGTACAGTGTGTACATTCTGTCTTTTGTGTACAGACTGTCCAAAGTATACATTCTGTGCAGTGTGTACATTGTGTCCAATGTCTACAGACTGTCCAGTGTGTACAGACTGTTCGGTGTGTACATTCTTTTCAGTGTTTACAGAGTGTCCAATGTATACACTCTGTAAAATATTTACATTCTGTCCAATGTGTACGTTGTCTCCAGTTGTTCAGACTGTACAGTGTACATTCTGTCCAGTGTGTACATTGTCTCCAATGTGTACATTGTGTCCAGTGTGTACAGATTTTCCAGTGTGTACATTTGGTCCAATGTTTACAATGTATCAAGTGTGTACAGACTGTCTAATGTGTATGTTCTGTCCAGTGTGTATATTGTGTCTAGTGTGTAAATTCTGACCAGTGTGTGCAGACTGTCCAATGTGTACATTCTCTCCAGTGTATACATTCTCTCCACTGTGTACAGACTGTACAATGTGTACATTCTGTCCAGTGTATACAGACTGTCCAGTGTGTACATTCTGTCCAGTGTGTACAGACTCTCCAGTGTGTACTTTTTGTCCAGTGTGTACACAAAGTCCAATATGTATATTCTGTCAGGACTGTACATTCTGTCCAATGTGTACATTGTGTCCTGTGTGTACAGTACGTCCTATGTGCACATTCTCTCCTGTGTGTACATTCCTTCCAGTGTGTACATTCTATTCAATGTGTACATTTTGCTCAGTGTGTACAGACTGTCCAATTTGTACATTCTGTCCAGTGTGTACAGACTGTCCCATGTGGACATTCTGTCCAGAGTGTACAGACTGTCCAGTGTGTACATTCTGTGCAGTGTGTATAGATTGTTCTGTATGTACATTCTGTCCAGTATGTACAGACTGTCCAGAGTGTACATTCAGTCCACTGTGTATATTCGACCCAGTGTGTACATTCTGTCTTTTGTGTACAGACTGTCCAAAGCTTACATTCTGTGCAGTGTGTACATTGTGTCCAATATTTACAGACTGTACAGTGTGTACAGACTGTCCGGTGTGCACATTCTGTCCACTGTGTGCATTCTGTCCAATGTGTACAGACTCTCCAAAGTGTACATTCTGTCCAGTGTGTACAGACTGTCCAGTGTGTTCATTCTGTCCAGTGTGTACATTGTATCCAGTGTGTACAGACTGTACAGTTTACATTCTGTATAGTATTTACAGACTGTACAATGTGTTCTTTTCTTCCATTGTGTACATTACGTCCAGTGGGTACAGAGCGTCCAATGTGTAAATTTTGTCCAGTTTGTACAGACTGTAAGTGTACATTCTGTCCCTGTGTACATTGTGTCTAATGTGTACATTCTGTCCATTGTGTACATGGTGTCCAGTGTGTACAGACTGTCCAATGTGTACATTCTGTCCAGTGTGTACAATCGGTCCAGTGTGTACAGACTGTACAGTGTACATTAAGTCCAGTGTTTACATTGTGTCCAATATGTACATTGTGTCCAGTATGTACAGACTGTCCAGTGTGTACATTCTTTCCAATGTGTACATTGTGTACAGTGTTTACATTCTGTCCAATGTTTACGGACAGTCCAATGTGTATATTCTCTCCAGTGTGTACAGACTATCCAATGTGTACATTCTGTCCAGTGTGTACACACTGTCCAATAAGTACATTCTGTCTACTATGTACATTCTGTCCACTATGTACATTCTGTCCAGTGTGTACAGACTGTCCAGTGTGTGCATTCTGACCAATGTGTACTTTCGGTCCAGTGTGCACAGACTGTCCAGTGTGTACATTCTGTCCAATGTGTACATTCTGTTCAGTGTGTACAGACTCTCCAATGTGTACATTATGTCCAGTTTGTTCAGACTGTCCCATGTGTACATTCTGTCCAGTGTGTACAGACTGTCCAGTGTGTACATTCTGTCCATTGTGTACATTCTGTCCAGTGTCTACAGAATGTCCTATAGGTACATTCTGTCCAGTGTGTGCATATTGTCCAGTGTGTACATTCAGTCCTGTATGTCCATTCTGGCCAGTGTGTACACTCGGTCCAGTGTACTTTATGTCCAATGTGTACAGACTATCCAGTGTGTACAATCTGTCCAATGTGCACATTCTGTCTACTGTGTACACAGAGTCCAATGTGTACATTATGCCCAGTTTGTACAGTGTGTCCAGTGTGTACAGACTGTACATTGTACATTCTGTCTATTGTGTACATTGTGTCCATGTGGACATTCTGTCCAAATTGTACATTCTGACCAGTTTGTACATTTTGTACAGTGTGTACAGAGTGTCCAGTGTACATTCTGTTCAGTGTGTACATTGTGTCCAATGTATACATTCTTTCCACTGTGTATATTGGGTCCAATGTGTACATTATGTCCAGTGTGTACATTGTGTCCAATGTGTACATTCTGTCCAATGTGTACATTCTGCCCAGTGTGTACATTGTGTCCAGTGTGTACAAACTGAAGAGTGTACATTCTCTCCAGTGTGTACAGAGTGTCCAATGTGTATATTGTTTCCAGTGTGTACAGACTGTTCAGTGTACGTTTTCTCAAGTGTGTACTTTTTGTCCAAAGTGTACATTGTGTCCAGTGTGTACATTCTGTCCAAGGTGTACATTCTGACCAGTATGTACATTGTTTCCAGTGTGTACAGACTGTACAATGTACATTCTGTCCATTGTGTACATTGTGTCCCTGTGTACATTCTGTCCAATATGTACATTCTGTCCAAGCGGTACATTCTACCCAGGAAATACATTTTGTCCAGTGTGTACAGACTCTACAGTGTACAGTCTGCCCAGTGTGTGCATTGTGTCCAAAGTGTACATTCTGTCAATTGGGTACATTGTGTCCAATGTGTACATTCTGTCCAGTGTGTACATTCTGACCAGTGTGTACATTGTGTTCAATGGGTACATTGTGTCCATTGTGTATATTATGTCCAATGTGTACATTTTGTCCAGTGTATACATTGTGTCCAGTGTGTACAGACTGTACAATGTACATTCGGTCCAATGTGTACAGACTGTAGAGTGTGTATATTATCTCCAATGTGTACAATCAGTATAGTGTGTACAGACTGTAAAATGTGTACATTCTGTCCAGTGTGTACACTGTGTCCAGTGTGTACAGGGTGTCGAAAGTGTATATTCTGTCCAGTGTGTACAGGCTGTCCAGTGTGCACATTCTGTCCAGGGTGTACATTGTGTCCAATGTGTACATTCTCTCCTGTTTGTACAGACTGTCCATTGTGTAGATTCTGTCCAGTTGTACAGAGTGTCCAGGGCATACCGACTGTACAGTGTTCATTCTGTCCAGTGTGTACAGATTGTCCAATATGTACATTCTGTCCACTGTGTGCATTCTGTCCAGTGTGTACAGACTGTCCAGTGTGTGCATTCTGACCAATGTGTACTTTCGGTCCAGTGTGCACAGACTGTCCAGTGTGTACATTCTGTCCAATGCGTACATTCTGTTCAGTGTGTACAGACTGTCCAATATGTACATTATGTCCAGTTTTTTCAGACTGTCCCATGTGTACATTCTGTCCAGTGTGTACATTCTGTCCAGTGTGTCAGAGTGTCCAGAGTGTACATTCTGTCCAGTGTGTACATTGTGTTCAGTGTGTACAGACTGTCCAATGTGTACATTATGTTCAGTGTGTACATTCTGTCCAGTGTGTACAGACTGTCCAGTGTGTACATTCTGTCCAGTGTGTACATTGTATCCAGTGTGTACAGACTGTACAGTTTACATTCTGTATAGTATTTACAGACTGTAAAATGTGTACTTTTCTTCCATTGTGTACATTACGTCCAGTGCGTACAGAGCGTCCAATGTGTAAATTTTGTCCAGTTTGTACAGACTGTAAGTGTACATTCTGTCCCTGTGTACATTGTGTCTAATGTGTACATTCTGTCCATTGTGTACATGGTGTCCAGTGTGTACAGACTGTCCAATGCGTACATTCTGTTCAGTGTGTACAGACTGTCCAATATGTACATTATGTCCAGTTTTTTCAGACTGTCCCATGTGTACATTCTGTCCAGTGTGTACATTCTGTCCAGTGTGTCAGAGTGTCCAGAGTGTACATTCTGTCCAGTGTGTACATTGTGTTCAGTGTGTACAGACTGTCCAATGTGTACATTATGTTCAGTGTGTACATTCTGTCCAGTGTGTACAGACTGTCCAGTGTGTACATTCTGTCCAGTGTGTACATTGTATCCAGTGTGTACAGACTGTACAGTTTACATTCTGTATAGTATTTACAGACTGTACAATGTGTACTTTTCTTCCATTGTGTACATTACGTCCAGTGGGTACAGAGCGTCCAATGTGTAAATTTTGTCCAGTTTGTACAGACTGTAAGTGTACATTCTGTCCCTGTGTACATTGTGTCTAATGTGTACATTCTGTCCATTGTGTACATGGTGTCCAGTGTGTACAGACTGTCCAATGTGTACATTCTGTCCAGTGTGTACAATCTGTCCAGTGTGTACAGACTGTACAGTGTACATTAAGTCCAGTGTTTACATTGTGTCCAATATGTACATTGTGTCCAGTATGTACAGACTGTCCAGTGTGTACATTCTTTCCAATGTGTACATTGTGTACAGTGTTTACATTCTGTCCAATGTTTACGGACAGTCCAATGTGTATATTCTCTCCAGTGTGTACAGACTATCCAATGTGTACATTCTGTCCAGTGTGTACACACTGTCCAATAAGTACATTCTGTCTACTATGTACATTCTGTCCACTATGTACATTCTGTCCAGTGTGTACAGACTGTCCAGTGTGTGCATTCTGACCAATGTGTACTTTCGGTCCAGTGTGCACAGACTGTCCAGTGTGTACATTCTGTCCAATGTGTACATTCTGTTCAGTGTGTACAGACTGTCCAATGTGTACATTATGTCCAGTTTGTTCAGACTGTCCCATGTGTACATTCTGTCCAGTGTGTACAGACTGTCCAGTGTCTACATTCTGTCCATTGTGTACATTCTGTCCAGTGTCTACAGAATGTCCTATAGGTACATTCTGTCCAGTGTGTGCATATTGTCCAGTGTGTACATTCAGTCCTGTATGTCCATTCTGGCCAGTGTGTACACTCGGTCCAGTGTACTTTATGTCCAATGTGTACAGACTATCCAGTGTGTACAATCTGTCCAATGTGCACATTCTGTCTACTGTGTACACAGAGTCCAATGTGTACATTATGCCCAGTTTGTACAGTGTGTCCAGTGTGTACAGACTGTACATTGTACATTCTGTCTATTGTGTACATTGTGTCCATGTGGACATTCTGTCCAAATTGTACATTCTGACCAGTTTGTACATTTTGTACAGTGTGTACAGAGTGTCCAGTGTACATTCTGTTCAGTGTGTACATTGTGTCCAATGTATACATTCTTTCCACTGTGTATATTGGGTCCAATGTGTACATTATGTCCAGTGTGTACATTGTGTCCAATGTGTACATTCTGTCCAATGTGTACATTCTGCCCAGTGTGTACATTGTGTCCAGTGTGTACAAACTGAAGAGTGTACATTCTCTCCAGTGTGTACAGAGTGTCCAATGTGTATATTGTTTCCAGTGTGTACAGACTGTTCAGTGTACGTTTTCTCAAGTGTGTACTTTTTGTCCAAAGTGTACATTGTGTCCAGTGTGTACATTCTGTCCAAGGTGTACATTCTGACCAGTATGTACATTGTTTCCAGTGTGTACAGACTGTACAATGTACATTCTGTCCATTGTGTACATTGTGTCCCTGTGTACATTCTGTCCAATATGTACATTCTGTCCAAGCGGTACATTCTACCCAGGAAATACATTTTGTCCAGTGTGTACAGACTCTACAGTGTACAGTCTGCCCAGTGTGTGCATTGTGTCCAAAGTGTACATTCTGTCAATTGGGTACATTGTGTCCAATGTGTACATTCTGTCCAGTGTGTACATTCTGACCAGTGTGTACATTGTGTTCAATGCGTACATTGTGTCCATTGTGTATATTATGTCCAATGTGTACATTTTGTCCAGTGTATACATTGTGTCCAGTGTGTACAGACTGTACAATGTACATTCGGTCCAATGTGTACAGACTGTAGAGTGTGTATATTATCTCCAATGTGTACAATCAGTATAGTGTGTACAGACTGTAAAATGTGTACATTCTGTCCAGTGTGTACACTGTGTCCAGTGTGTACAGGGTGTCGAAAGTGTATATTCTGTCCAGTGTGCACATTCTGTCCAGGGTGTACTTTGTGTCCAATGTGTACATTCTGTCCAAGGTGTACATTCTGACCAGTATGTACCTTGTGTCCAGTGTGTACAGACTGTACAATGTACATTCTGTACATTGTGTACATTGTGTCCCTGTGTGCATTCTGTCCAAGCGGTACATTCTGCCCAGGATGTACATTGTGTCCATTGTGTACAGACTGTCCATTTTGTAGATTCTGTCCAGTTGTACAGAGTGTCCACGGCGTACCGACTGTTCAGTGTACATTCTGTTTAGTGTGTACATTTTTGTCAATGTGTTCATTCTGACCATTGTGTACAGACTGTCCAATGTGTACATTCTGTCCATTGTGTACAGACTATCCAATGTATACATACTGTCCAGTGTTTACATTCTGTCCAATTGTACAGCGTGTCCAGTGTATACAGACTCTACAGTGTACATTCTGTTCAGTGTGTACATTGTGTCCAATGTGTTCATTGTGTCCAGTGTTTACAGATTGTCCTATGTGTACGTTCATGTTCATTGTGTCCAGTGTTTACAGACTGTCCTATGTGTACGTTCTGTCCAGTTTTTTCAGACTGTCCCATGTGTACATTCTGTCCAGGGTGTACAGACTGTCCAGTGTGTACATTCTGTCCAGTGGTAAAAAGACGGTCCAGTGTGTACAGACTGTCCAATGAGTACATTATGTCCAGTTTGTTCAGACTGTCCCCTGTGTACATTCTGTCCAGGGTGTACACACTGTCCAGTATGTACATTCTGTCCATTGTGTACATTCTGTCCAGTGTGTACATAATATCCTGTATGTACATTCTTTCTAGTGTGTACAGACTGTTCAGTGTGTACATTCAGTCCTGTGTGTACATTCTGGCCATTGTGTACATTGGGTCCAGTGTATATGTTCTATCCAGTGTGTACAGACTGTCCAGTGTGTACATTCTGTCCCATCTGTACATTCTGTCCAGTGTGTACTGACTGTCCTATGTGTACATTCTGTCCATGGTGTACAGACTGTCCAGTGTGTACATTCTGTCCAATGTGTACATTGTGTCCAGTGTGTACAAACTGAAGAGTGTACATTCTGTCCAGTGTGTACAGAGTGTCCACTGTGTACATTGTTTCCAGTGTGTACAGACTGTACAGTGTACATTTTCTCAAGTTTGTACATTTTGTCCAATGTGTACATTCTGTCCAGTGTGTACATTGTGTCCAATGTGTACATTCTGTCCAAGGTGTACATTCTGACCAGTATGTACCTTGTGTCCAGTGTGTACAGACTGTACAATGTACATTCTGTACATTGTGTACATTGTGTCCCTGTGTGCATTCTGTCCAAGCGGTACATTCTGCCCAGGATGTACATTGTGTCCATTGTGTACAGACTGTCCATTTTGTAGATTCTGTCCGGTTGTACAGAGTGTCCACGGCGTACCGACTGTTCAGTGTACATTCTGTTTAGTGTGTACATTTTTGTCAATGTGTTCATTCTGACCATTGTGTACAGACTGTCCAATGTGTACATTCTGTTCATTGTGTACAGACTATCCAATGTATACATACTGTCCAGTGTGTACATTCTGTCCAATTGTACAGCGTGTCCAGTGTATACAGACTCTACAGTGTACATTCTGTTCAGTGTGTACATTGTGTCCAATGTGTTCATTGTGTCCAGTGTTTACAGATTGTCCTATGTGTACGTTCATGTTTATTGTGTCCAGTGTTTACAGACTGTCCTATGTGTACGTTCTGTCCAGTTTTTTCAGACTGTCCCATGTGTACATTCTGTCCAGGGTGTACAGACTGTCCAGTGTGTACATTCTCTCCAGTGGTAAAAAGACTGTCCAGTGTGTACAGACTGTCCAATGAGTACATTATGTCCAGTTTGTTCAGACTGTCCCCTGTGTACATTCTGTCCAGGGTGTACAGACTGTCCAGTATGTACATTCTGTCCATTGTGTACATTCTGTCCAGTGTGTACATAATATCCTGTATGTACATTCTTTCTAGTGTGTACAGACTGTTCAGTGTGTACATTCAGTCCTGTGTGTACATTCTGACCATTGTGTACATTTGGTCCTGTGTATACATTCTATCCAGTGTGTACAGACTGTCCAGTGTGTACATTCTGTCCCATGTGTACATTCTGTCCGTAGTGTACAGACTGTCCAGTGTGTACATTCTGTCGTGTGTGCAGACTGTTCTATGTGTACATTATGTCCCGTGTGTACAGATTGTCCCGTGTGTACAATCATTCCATTGTGTACATTCTGCCCAGGGTGTACATTCGGTCCAGTGTGTACTTTCTGTCCATGGTGTACAGACTGTCCAATGTGTTCATTGCGACCAGTGTGTACAGACTATCCAGTGTGTACATTCTGTCCAATGTGTACAATCTGTCCAGTGTGTAGAGGCTGTCCAATGTCTACATTTTGTCAAGGGTGTACATTATGTAAAGTGTGTACATATTGTCCAGTGTGTACGGACTGTCCAGTGTGTACAGACTGTACATTGTGCATTCTTTCCAGTTTGTATATTGTGTCCAATGTGTCCATTGTGTTTAGTGTTTTTAGACTGTCCAATATGTACATTGTGTCCAGTGTGTACAGATTTTCCAGTGTGTACATTCTGTCTAATGTGTACATTCTGTCCCTTGTTAACATTGTGTCCAGTGTGTACAGTATGTGCAGTGTACATACTCTCTCGTGTGTACATTGTGTCCGGTGTACATTTTGTCCAGGGTGTACATTGTCTCCAACATGTACAGACCGTACCGTGTACATACAGTTCAGTGTGTACATTGAGTCCAGTGGGTACATTGTGTCCTTTGTGTACAGAGTGTCCAATGTGTACATTCTGTACAATGTGTACATTCTGTCCAATGTGTATATTTTGTCCACTGTGTACAGACTGTCCAGTTTGTACATTCTGTCCAGTGTGTACATTTTGTCCAGTGTGTACAGACTGTCCAGTGTGTTCATTTTGTCTAATGTGTACATTCTGTTCAGTGTTATCAACTGTCCAATGTGTACATTCCGTCCAGTATGTACAGACTGTCCCATGTGTACAATCTGTCCAGGGTGTACAGACTGTCCAGTGTGTATATCCTGTCCAGTGTGTACAGACTGTCCCATGTGTACATTGTGTTCAGTGTTTCCAGACTGTACAGTGTGTACATTCTGTCCAGTGTGTACAGACTATCCCATGTGTTCATTCTGTCCAGTATGTACAGACTGTCCCATTTTTACATTCTGTCCATGGTGTACAGACTGTCCAATGTGTGCATTCTGTCCACTGTGTAAAATCTGTCCAGTGTGCACATTTTGTCCAGTGTGTACAGACTGTCCAATATGTACATTGTTTCAGTGTTTTCAGATTGTCCATTGTGTACATTCTCTCCAATGTGTACATTCTGTCCAGTTTGTTCAGACTATCCAATGTGTACATTCTTTCCAGTGTGTACATTGTGTCCAAATTGTAGAATCTGTCCATTGTGTACATTCTGTCGAGTGTGTACAGACTGTCCAGTGTGTACATTCTGTCCACTGTGTACTTTTAGTCCAGTGTGTACAGACTGTCCAGTGTGTACATTGTGTCCAGTGTACATTGTGTCCAATCTGTACCTCTGTTCAGTGTATATAGACTGTACAATGTGTAAACTCCTTCCAGTGTGTACATTATGTCCATTTATTACAGTGTTCAATGTGTACATTCTGTCCAGTGTGTACATTGTATCCAGTGTATACAGACTGTACAGTTTATATTCTGTACAGTGTTTACAGACTGTAAAATGTGTATATTTCTTCCAGTGTGTACATTATGTCCAGTGGTTACAGAGTGTAAAATGTGTAAATTTTGTCCAGTGTGTACAGACTCTACAGTGTACATTCTGTCCATTGTGTACATTGTGTCCAATGTGTACATTCTGTCAATTGTGTACATTGTGTCCACTGTGTACAGACTGTAAATGTGTACATTTTGTCCAGTGTGTCCATTCTGTCCAATGTGTACATTCTTCCCAGTGTGCACAGACAATAGAGTGTCCATTCTCTCCAGTGTTTAGAGACTGTCCAGTGTGTACCTACTTTGCAGTATGTACAAACTGGCCAATGTGTACATTCTGTCCAGTGTGTACAATTTTTCCAGTGTGTCCAGACTCTCGAGTGTGTATGTTGTGTCCAGTGTGTACAGACTGTCCAATATGTACATTCTTTCCATTGTGTACTTTGTGTCCAAAATGTACATTCTGTCCAGTGTGTACATTCTGTACAGTTTGTACAGACTGTCCAGTGTGTACATTCGGTCCAGTGTGTACATTTTGTCCCGTGTGTAAAGACTCACCAGTGTGTACATAGTGTCCAGAGTGTACAGACTGTACAGTGTACATTCTGTCCAGTGTGTACATTTTTCCAATATGTACATTGTTTCCAACGTATACAGAATGTACAGTGTACATACTGTCCAGTGTGTACATTGTGTCCCGTGGGTACATTGTGTCCAGTGTGTACAGACTATACAATGTACATTCTGTCCAGTGTGTACAGACTGTAGCACTGAAACTATAGCATTCACAAGTAATGCAGTACTCAATTGAATTTGCACAGTAAGTTGAAGTGTTTGAAAACCCTACTTCTGATTCAGAGAAACGCATTTGGGTTTCTAGTGAATGCTTCCTAGAATCCTAATGCACTTTCAAAATAAAGTGATTTTTCTCTGGAACTACAGCATACTCACAGTTAAGCCACACTTCATTCACTTCGACGAGTGAATTCAAGTATTTGAACAGATTGCTCCTCTTTCAGAGAAACGCATGTCAGTTTTTCGTGAATGCTTCGTAGAATCTTAAATCACTTTCAAAAGAAAGTGATTTTCTCTGAAACTACAGCATTTACAAAGTAATGCAGCACTCCATAAACCATACACAGTCAATTGAAGTGTTTGAAGAGACTGCTTTTCTTTAAGAAAAACACATGTCTTTTCCTACTGAATGCTTCATAGAATCTTAACACACTTTCAAGAAAAGGGATATTCTATGAAACGACAGCATGTAAAAAGTAATGCAAAACGCCATTCACTTTTCACAGTGAATTAAAGTGTTTGAACAGACTTCTTCACTGTGAGAGAAACGCATGTGAGAGTTTAGTGAACGCTTCCTAAAATCTTAATGCATTTACAAAAAAAGTGATTTTCTTTCAAATTTCAACATTTTTATAGTAAAGCCACACTTCCTACATTTCGCACAGTAAATTGAAGTATTTGAACAGACTGCTCTCATTCAGCGAAACACATGTGGGTTTCTAGTGAATGCTTCCTACAATCCTAATGAACTTTCAAAATAAAGTGGCATTTCCCTGGAACTACAGCATTTTCAGAGTAAAGCCACACTTCATTCACTTCGCACAGTGAATTGAAGTATTTGAACAGATTGCTCTTCTTTCAGAGAAACTCATGTGAGTTTCTCGTGAATGCTTCATAGAATCTTAAATCACTTTCAAAACAACGTGATTTTCAAAAGAAAGTGATTTTATCTGAAACTATAGCATTTACAAGTAATGCAATACTCCATTCAATTTGCACATTAAGTTGAAGTGTTTGAAAACCCTACTTCTGATTCAGAGAAACGCATGTGGGTTTCTAGTGAATGCTTCCTAGAATCAAAATGCACTTACAAAACACAGTGATTTCTCTGAAATGACAACTTTGAAAAAGTAATTCAACACTCCATTCACTTCAAAGAGGGAATTGAAATGTTTGAATAGAATTCTTCTCCTTTAAAAAAACGTAAGAGAGATTTTAGTGAATACTTCAAAGAAATTTAATGCACCTGCAAATGAAAGTGATTTTCTCTGTAACTACAGCATTTTGATAGTAAAACCAAACTTCATTCACTTCACACAGTGAATTGAAGTATTTGGACAGATTGCTCCTCTTTCAGAGAAACGCAGGTCAGTTTCTCATGAATTCTTCATAGAATCTTAAATGACTTTCAAAAAAACGTGATTTTCAAAAGAAAGTGATTTTATCTGAAAATATAGCATTTACAAGTAATGCAATACTCCATTCAATTTGCACAGTAAGTTGAAGTGTTTGAAAACCCTACTTCTGATTCAGAGAAACGCATGTGGGCTTCTAGTGAATGCTTCCTAGAATCATAATGCACTTACAAAACAAAGTGATTTCTCTGAAATGACAACTTTTAAAAAGTAATTCAACACTCCATTCACTTCAAAGAGGGAATTGAAATGTTTGAATAAAGTTCTTCTCATTCAAAAAATCGTAAGAGAGATTTTAGTGAATGCTTCATAGAAATTTAATGCACTTGCAAAAGAAAGTGATTTTCTCTGTAACTACAGCATTTTCATAGTAAAACCAAACTTCATTCACTTCACACAGTGAATTGAAGTATTTGGCCAGATTGCTCCTCTTTCAGAGAAACGCATGTCAGTTTCTCATGAATTCTTCATAGAATCTTAAATCACTTTCAAAACAACGTGATTTTCAAACGAAAGTGATTTTATCTGAAACTATAGCATTTACAAGTATTGCAATACTCCATTCATTTTGCACAGTAAGTTGAAGAGTTTGAAATCCCTACTTCTGATTCAGAGAAACGCATGTGGGTTTCTAGTGAATGCTTCCTAGAATCATAATGCACTTACAAAACAAAGTGATTTCTCTGAAATGACAACTTTTAAAAAGTAATTCAACACTCCATTCACTTCAAAGAGTGAATTGAAATGTTTGAATAGAATTCTTCTCATTTAAAAAAAAGTATGTGAGATTTTAGTGAATGCTTCATAGAACTTTAATGCACTTTCAAAAGAAAGTCATTTTCTCTGTAACTACAGCATTTTCATAGTAAAGCCACACTTCATTCACTTCGCACAGTGAATTGATGTATTTGAACAGATTGCTCTTCTTTCAGAGAAACTCATGTGAGTTTCATGTGAATGCTTCATAGAATCTTAAATCACTTTCAAAAGAAAGTGATTTTCTCTGAAACTACAGCATTTACAAAATAATGTAACACTCCATAAACCTTGCACAGTCAATTGAAGTGTTTGAACAGACTGATTTTCTTTAAGAGAAACGCATGCGAGTTTCTAGTGAATGCTTCATAGAATCTTAACATACTTTCAAAAAAAGAGATTTTCTATGAAACGACAGCATGTAAAAAGTAATGCAAAACTCCATTCACTTTTCGCAGTGCATGGAAGTGTTTGAACAGAATGTTTCTGTGTGAGAGAAACGCATGAGAGATTTTAGGGAATGCTTCCTAGAATGTTAATGAACTTTCGAAAGAAAGTGATTTTCTCTGAAACTATAGCATTTACAAGTAATGCAGTACTCCATTCAATTTGCACAGTAAGTTGAAGTGTTTGAAAAACCTACTTCTGATTCAGAGAAACGCATGTGTGTTTCTAGTGAATGCTTCCTAGAATCTTAATGCACTTACAAAACAAAGTGATTTTCTCTCAAATTTCAACATTTTTATAGTAAAGCCACACTTGCTTCACTTCGCACAGTGAATTGAAGCATTTGAACAGACGGCTCTCAGTCAGCGAAACACATGAGGATTTCTAGTGAATGCTTCTTAGAATCCTAATGCATATTCAAAATAAAGGGCTTTTTTTCTGGAATTACCCCATTCTCACAGTAAAACCACAGTTCATTCACTTCACACAGTGAATTCAAGTATTTGAACAGATTGCTCCTCTTTCAGAGAAACGCATGTCAGTTTCTCGTGAATGCTTCATAGAATCTTAGATCACTTTCAAAAGAAAGACATTTTCAATGAAACAACATGTAAAAAGAAATGCAAAACTCCATTCACTTTTCACAGTGAAGTGAAGTGTTTGAACAGACTGCTTCTCTGTGAGAGAAACGCATGTGAGGTTTTAGGGAATGCTTCTTAGAATCTTAAAAGCATTATCAAAAGAAAGTGATTTTCTCTGAAACTATACAATTTACAAGTAATGCAATACTCCATTCAGTTTGCACAGTAAGTTGAAGTGTATGAAAACCCTACTTCTGATTCAGAGAAACGCATGTGGGTTACTAGTGAATGCTTCAAAGAATCTTAATGCACTTTCAAAAGAAAGTGATTTTCTCTGAAACTACAGCATTTACAAAAGAATGCAACACTCCATAAACCTTGCACAGTCAATTGAAGTGTTTGAACAGACGGCTTTTCTTTATGAGAAACGCATGTGAGTTTCTAGTGCATGCTTCATAGAATCTTAACACACTTTGAAAAAAAGAGATATTCTATGAAACGAGAGCATGTAAAAAGTAATGCAAAACTCCATTCACTTTTCACAGTGAATTGAAGTGTTTGAACAGACTGCTTCTCTGTGAGAGAAACGCATTTGAGATTTTAGTGAATGCTTCCTAGAATCTTAATGCACTTACAAAACAGTGATTTCTCTGAAATGACAACTTTGAAAAAGTAATTCAACACTCCATTCACTTCAAAGAGGGAATTGAAATGTTTGAATAGAATTCTTCTCCTTTAAAAAAACGTATGTGAGATTTTAGTGAATGCTTCATAGAACTTTAATGCACTTGCAAAAGAAAGTGATTTTCTCTGTAACTACAGCATTTTAATAGTAAAACCAAACTTCATTCACTTCACACAGTGAATTGAAGTATTTGGACATATTGCTCCTCTTTCAGAGAAACGCATGTCAGTTTCTCATGAATTCTTCATAGAATCTTAAATTGCTTTCAAAACAACGTGATTTTCAAACGAAAGTGATTTTATCTGAAACTATAGCATTTACAAGTAATGCAGTACTCCATTCAATTTGCACAGTAAGTTGAAGTGTTTGAAAAACCTACTTCTGATTCAGAGAAACGCATGTGTGTTTCTAGTGAATGCTTCCTAGAATCTTAATGCACTTACAAAACAAAGTCATTTTCTCTCAAATTTCAACATTTTTATAGTAAAGCCACACTTGCTTCACTTCGCACAGTGAATTGAAGCATTTGAACAGACGGCTCTCAGTCAGCGAAACACATGAGGGTTTCTAGTGAATGCTTCTTAGAATCCTAATGCATATTCAAAATAAAGGGCTTTTTTTCTGGAATTACCCCATTCTCACAGTAAAACCACAGTTCATTCACTTCACACAGTGAATTCAAGTATTTGAACAGATTGCTCCTCTTTCAGAGAAACGCATGTCAGTTTCTCGTGAATGCTTCATAGAATCTTAAATCACTTTCAAAAGAAAGACATTTTCAATGAAACCACATGTAAAAAGAAATGCAAAACTCCATTCACTTTTCACAGTGAATTGAAGTGTTTGAACAGACTGCTTCTCTGTGAGAGAAACGCATGTGAGGTTTTAGGGAATGATTCTTAGAATCTTAAAGGCATTATCAAAAGACAGTGATTTTCTCTGAAACTATACAATTTACAAGTAATGCAATACTCCATTCAGTTTGCACAGTAAGTTGAAGTGTATGAAAACCCTACTTCTGATTCAGAGAAACGCATGTGGGTTACTAGTGAATGCTTCAAAGAATCTTAATGCACTTTCAAAAGAAAGTGACTTTCTCTGAAACTACAGCATTTACAAAAGAATGCAACACTCCATAAACCTTGCACAGTCAATTGAAGTGTTTGAACAGACGGCTTTTCTTTATGAGAAACGCATGTGAGTTTCTAGTGCATGCTTCATAGAATCTTAACACACTTTGAAAAAAAAGATATTCTATGAAACGACAGCATTTACAAAGTTACGCCAAACCCCATTCACTTTGCACAGTGAAGTGAAGTGTTTGAACAGACTGCTTCTCTGTGAGAGAAACGCATTTGAGATTTTAGTGAATGCCTCCTAGAAGCTTAATGCACTTACAAAACAATGATTTCTCTGAAATGACAACTTTGAAAAAGTAATTCAACACTCCATTCACTTCAAAGAGGGAATTGAAATATTTGAATAGAATTCTTCTCTTTTAAAAAAATGGATGTGAGATTTTAGTGAATGCTTCATAGAACTTTAATGCACTTACAAAAGAAAGTCATTTTCTCTGTAACTACAGCATTTTCATAGTAAAGCCACACTTCATTCTCGTCGCACAGTGAATTGAAGTATTTGGCCAGATTGCTCCTCTTTCAGAGAAACGCATGTGAGTTTCTGGTGAATGCTTCATAGAATCTTCATGCACTTACAAAACAAAGAGATTTTCTGTGAAACGACAGCATTTACAAAGTTACGCCAAACCCCATTCACTTTGCACAGTGAATTGAAGTGTTTGAACAGACTGCTTCTCTGTGAGAGAAAGGCATGTGAGATTTTAGTGAATGCTTCCTAGAATCTTAATGCACTTACAAAACAAAGTGATTTCTCTGAAATGACAACTTTGAAAAAGTAATTCAACACTCCATTCACTTCAAAGAGGGAATTGAAGTATTTGAATAGAATTCTTCTCTTTTAAAAAAATGGATGTGAGATTTTAGTGAATGCTTCATAGAACTTTAATGCACTTACAAAAGAAAGTCATTTTCTCTGTAACTACAGCATTTTCATAGTAAAGCCACACTTCATTCACTTCACACAGTGAATTGAAGTATTTGGACAGATTGCTCCTCTTTCAGAGAAACGCATGTCAGTTTCTCATGAATTCTTCATAGAATCTTAAATCACTTTCAAAACAACGTGATTTTCAAAAGAAAGTGATTTTATCTGAAACTATAGCATTTACAAATAATGCAATACTCCATTCAATTTGCACAGTAAGTTGAAGTGTTTGAAAACCCTACTTCAGATTCAGAGAAACGTATGTGGGTTTCTAGTGAATGCTTCCTAGAATCATAATGCACTTACAAAACAAAGTGATTTCTCTGAAATGACAACTTTTAAAAAGTAATTCAACACTCCATTCACTTCAAAGAGTGAATTGAAATATTTGAATAGAATTCTTCTCATTTAAAAAAAGTATGTGAGATTTTAGTGAATGCTTCATAGAACTTTAATGCACTTACAAAAGAAAGTCATTTTCTCTGTAACTACAGCATTTTCATAGTAAAGCCACACTTCATTCTCGTCGCACAGTGAATTGAAGTATTTGGCCAGATTGCTCCTCTATCAGAGAAACGCATGTGAGTTTCTGGTGAATGCTTCATAGCATCTTCATGCACTTACAAAGCAAAGAGATTTTCTGTGAAACGACAGCATTTACAAAGTTACGCCAAACCCCATTCACTTTGCACAGTGAATTGAAGTGTTTGAACAGACTGCTTCTCTGTGAGAGAAAGGCATGTGAGATTTTAGTGAATGCATCCTAGAATCTTAATGCACTTACAAAACAAAGTGATTTCTCTGAAATGACAACTTTGAAAAAGTAATTCAACACTCCATTCACTTCAAAGAGGGAATTGAAATGTTTGAATAGAGTTCTTCTCATTTAAAAAAACGTATGTGAGATTTTAGTGAATGCTTCATAGAAATTTAATGCACTTGCAAAAGAAAGTGATTTTCTCTGTAACTACAGCATTTTCATAGTAAAACCAAACTTCATTCACTTCACACAGTGAATTGAAGTATTTGGACAGATTGCTCCTCTTTCAGAGAAACGCATGTCAGTTTCTCATGAATTCTTCATAGAATCTTAAATCACTTTCAAAACAACGTGATTTTCAAAAGAAAGTGATTTTATCTGAAACTATAGCATTTACAAATAATGCAATACTCCATTCAATTTGCACAGTAAGTTGAAGTGTTTGAAAACCCTACTTCTGATTCAGAGAAACGCATGTGGGTTTCTAGTGAATGCTTCCTAGAATCATAATGCACTTACAAAACAAAGTGATTTCTCTGAAATGACAACTTTTAAAAAGTAATTCAACACTCCATTCACTTCAAAGAGTGAATTGAAATGTTTGAATAGAATTTTTCTCATTTAAAAAAAAGTATGTGAGATTTTAGTGAATGCTTCATAGAACTTTAATGCACTTACAAAAGAAAGTCATTTTCTCTGTAACTACAGCATTTTCATAGTAAAGCCACACTTCATTCACTTCGCACAGTGAATTGAAGTATTTGAACAGATTGCTCTTCTTTCAGAGAAACTCATGTGAGTTTCTCGTGAATGCTTCATAGAATCTTAAATCACTTTCAAAAGAAAGTGATTTTCTCTGAAACTACAGCATTTACAAAATAATGTAACACTCCATAAACCTTGCACAGTCAATTGAAGTGTTTGAACAGACTGATTTTCTTTAAGAGAAACGCATGCGAGTTTCTAGTGAATGCTTCTTAAAATCTTAACATACTTTCAAAAAAAGAGATTTTCTATGAAACGACAGCATGTAAAAAGTAATTCAAAACTCCATTCACTTTTCACAGTGCATGGAAGTGTTTGAACAGAATGTTTCTGTGTGAGAGAAACGCATGAGAGATTTTAGGGAATGCTTCCTAGAATGTTAATGAACTTTCAAAAGAAAGTGATTTTCTCTGAAACTATAGCATTTACAAGTAATGCTGTACTCCATTCAATTTGCACAGTAAGTTGAAGTGTTTGTAAAACCTACTTCTGATTCAGAGAAACGCATGTGTGTTTCTAGTGAAAGCTTCCTAGAATCTTAATGCACTTAGAAAACAAAGTGATTTTCTCTCAAATTTCAACATTTTTATAGTAAAGCCACACTTGCTTCACTTCGCACAGTGAATTGAAGCATTTGAACAGACGGCTCTCAGTCAGCGAAACACATGAGGGTTTCTAGTGAATGCTTCTTAGAATCCTAATGCATATTCAAAATAACGGGCTTTTTTCTGGAATTACCCCATTCTCACAGTAAAACCACAGTTCATTCACTTCACACAGTGAATTCAAGTATTTGAACAGATTGTTCCTCTTTCAGAGAAACGCATGTCAGTTTCTCGTGAATGCTTCATAGAATCTTAAATCACTTTCAAAAGAAAGACATTTTCAATGAAACAACATGTAAAAAGAAATGCAACACTCCATTCACTTTTCACAGTGAATTGAAGTGTTTGAACAGACTGCTTCTCTGTGAGAGAAACGCATGTGAGGTTTTAGGGAATGTTTCTTAGAATCTTAAAGGCATTATCAAAAGAAAGTGATTTTCTCTGAAACTATACAATTTACAAGTAATGCAATACTCCATTCAGTTTGCACAGTAAGTTGAAGTGTATGAAAACCCTACTTCTGATTCAGAGAAACGCATGTGGGTTACTAGTGAATGCTTCAAAGAATCTTAATGCACTTTCAAAAGAAAGTGATTTTCTCTGAAACTACAGCATTTACAAAAGAATGCAACACTCCATAAACCTTGCACAGTCAATTGAAGTGTTTGAACAGACGTCTTTTCTTTATGAGAAACGCATGTGAGTTTCTAGTGCATGCTTCATAGAATCTTAACACACTTTGAAAAAAAGAGATATTCTATGAAACGACAGCATGTAAAAAGTAATGCAAAACTCCATTCACTTTTCACAGTGAATTGAAGTGTTTGAACAGACTGCTTCTCTGTGAGAGAAACGCATTTGAGATTTTAGTGAATGCTTCCTAGAATCTTAATGCACTTACAAAACAGTGATTTCTCTGAAATGACAACTTTGAAAAAGTAATTCAACACTTCATTCACTTCAAAGAGGGAATTGAAATGTTTGAATAGAATTCTTCTCATTTAAAAAAACGTATGTGAGATTTTAGTGAATGCTTCATAGAACTTTAATGCACTTGCAAAAGAAAGTCATTTTCTCTGTAACTACAGCATTTTCATAGTTAAGCCACACTTCATTCTCGTCGCACAGTGAATTGAAGTATTTGGCCAGATTGCTCCTCTTTCAGAGAAACGCATGTGAGTTTCTGGTGAATGCTTCATAGAATCTTCATGCACTTACAAAACAAAGAGATTTTCTGTGAAACGACAGCATTTACAAAGTTACGCCAAACCCCATTCACTTTGCACAGTGAATTGAAGTGTTTGAACAGACTGCTTCTCTGTGAGAGAAAGGCATGTGGGATTTTAGTGAATGCTTCCTAGAATCTTAATGCACTTATAAAACAAAGTGATTTCTCTGAAATGACAACTTTTAAAAAGTAATTCAACACTCCATTCACTTCAAAGAGGGAATTGAAATGTTTGAATAGAATTCTTCTCATTTAAAAAAACGTATGTGAGATTTTAGTGAATGCTTCATAGAACTTTAATGCACTTGCAAAAGAAAGTGATTTTCTCTGTAACTACAGCATTTTCATAGTAAAACCAAACTTCATTCACTTCACACAGTGAATTGAAGTATTTGGACAGATTGCTCCTCTTTCAGAGAAACGCATGTCAGTTTCTCATGAATTCTTCATAGAATCTTAAATCACTTTCAAAACAACGTGATTTTCAAAAGAAAGTGATTTTATCTGAAACTATAGCATTTACAAATAATGCAATACTCCATTCAATTTGCACAGTAAGTTGAAGTGTTTGAAAACCCTACTTCAGATTCAGAGAAACGTATGTGGGTTTCTAGTGAATGCTTCCTAGAATCATAATGCACTTACAAAACAAAGTGATTTCTCTGAAATGACAACTTTTAAAAAGTAATTCAACACTCCATTCACTTCAAAGAGGGAATTGAAATATTTGAATAGAATTCTTCTCATTTAAAAAAAGTATGTGAGATTTTAGTGAATGCTTCATAGAACTTTAATGCACTTACAAAAGAAAGTCATTTTCTCTGTAACTACAGCATTTTCATAGTAAAGCCACACTTCATTCTCGTCGCACAGTGAATTGAAGTATTTGGCCCGATTGCTCCTCTATCAGAGAAACGCATGTGAGTTTCTGGTGAATGCTTCATAGCATCTTCATGCACTTACAAAGCAAAGAGATTTTCTGTGAAACGACAGCATTTACAAAGTTACGCCAAACCCCATTCACTTTGCACAGTGAATTGAAGTGTTTGAACAGACTGCTTCTCTGTGAGAGAAAGGCATGTGAGATTTTAGTGAATGCATCCTAGAATCTTAATGCACTTACAAAACAAAGTGATTTCTCTGAAATGACAACTTTGAAAAAGTAATTCAACACTCCATTCACTTCAAAGAGGGAATTGAAATGTTTGAATAGAGTTCTTCTCATTTAAAAAAACGTATGTGAGATTTTAGTGAATGCTTCATAGAAATTTAATGCACTTGCAAAAGAAAGTGATTTTCTCTGTAACTACAGCATTTTCATAGTAAAACCAAACTTCATTCACTTCACACAGTGAATTGAAGTATTTGGACAGATTGCTCCTCTTTCAGAGAAACGCATGTCAGTTTCTCATGAATTCTTCATAGAATCTTAAATCACTTTCAAAACAACGTGATTTTCAAAAGAAAGTGATTTTATCTGAAACTATAGCATTTACAAATAATGCAATACTCCATTCAATTTGCACAGTAAGTTGAAGTGTTTGAAAACCCTACTTCTGATTCAGAGAAACGCATGTGGGTTTCTAGTGAATGCTTCCTAGAATCATAATGCACTTACAAAACAAAGTGATTTCTCTGAAATGACAACTTTTAAAAAGTAATTCAACACTCCATTCACTTCAAAGAGTGAATTGAAATGTTTGAATAGAATTTTTCTCATTTAAAAAAAAGTATGTGATATTTTAGTGAATGCTTCATAGAACTTTAATGCACTTACAAAAGAAAGTCATTTTCTCTGTAACTACAGCATTTTCATAGTAAAGCCACACTTCATTCACTTCGCACAGTGAATTGAAGTATTTGAACAGATTGCTCTTCTTTCAGAGAAACTCATGTGAGTTTCTCGTGAATGCTTCATAGAATCTTAAATCACTTTCAAAAGAAAGTGATTTTCTCTGAAACTACAGCATTTACAAAATAATGTAACACTCCATAAACCTTGCACAGTCAATTGAAGTGTTTGAACAGACTGATTTTCTTTAAGAGAAACGCATGCGAGTTTCTAGTGAATGCTTCTTAAAATCTTAACATACTTTCAAAAAAAGAGATTTTCTATGAAACGACAGCATGTAAAAAGTAATTCAAAACTCCATTCACTTTTCACAGTGCATGGAAGTGTTTGAACAGAATGTTTCTGTGTGAGAGAAACGCATGAGAGATTTTAGGGAATGCTTCCTAGAATGTTAATGAACTTTCAAAAGAAAGTGATTTTCTCTGAAACTATAGCATTTACAAGTAATGCTGTACTCCATTCAATTTGCACAGTAAGTTGAAGTGTTTGTAAAACCTACTTCTGATTCAGAGAAACGCATGTGTGTTTCTAGTGAAAGCTTCCTAGAATCTTAATGCACTTAGAAAACAAAGTGATTTTCTCTCAAATTTCAACATTTTTATAGTAAAGCCACACTTGCTTCACTTCGCACAGTGAATTGAAGCATTTGAACAGACGGCTCTCAGTCAGCGAAACACATGAGGGTTTCTAGTGAATGCTTCTTAGAATCCTAATGCATATTCAAAATAACGGGCTTTTTTCTGGAATTACCCCATTCTCACAGTAAAACCACAGTTCATTCACTTCACACAGTGAATTCAAGTATTTGAACAGATTGTTCCTCTTTCAGAGAAACGCATGTCAGTTTCTCGTGAATGCTTCATAGAATCTTAAATCACTTTCAAAAGAAAGACATTTTCAATGAAACAACATGTAAAAAGAAATGCAACACTCCATTCACTTTTCACAGTGAATTGAAGTGTTTGAACAGACTGCTTCTCTGTGAGAGAAACGCATGTGAGGTTTTAGGGAATGTTTCTTAGAATCTTAAAGGCATTATCAAAAGAAAGTGATTTTCTCTGAAACTATACAATTTACAAGTAATGCAATACTCCATTCAGTTTGCACAGTAAGTTGAAGTGTATGAAAACCCTACTTCTGATTCAGAGAAACGCATGTGGGTTACTAGTGAATGCTTCAAAGAATCTTAATGCACTTTCAAAAGAAAGTGATTTTCTCTGAAACTACAGCATTTACAAAAGAATGCAACACTCCATAAACCTTGCACAGTCAATTGAAGTGTTTGAACAGACGTCTTTTCTTTATGAGAAACGCATGTGAGTTTCTAGTGCATGCTTCATAGAATCTTAACACACTTTGAAAAAAAGAGATATTCTATGAAACGACAGCATGTAAAAAGTAATGCAAAACTCCATTCACTTTTCACAGTGAATTGAAGTGTTTGAACAGACTGCTTCTCTGTGAGAGAAACGCATTTGAGATTTTAGTGAATGCTTCCTAGAATCTTAATGCACTTACAAAACAGTGATTTCTCTGAAATGACAACTTTGAAAAAGTAATTCAACACTTCATTCACTTCAAAGAGGGAATTGAAATGTTTGAATAGAATTCTTCTCATTTAAAAAAACGTATGTGAGATTTTAGTGAATGCTTCATAGAACTTTAATGCACTTGCAAAAGAAAGTCATTTTCTCTGTAACTACAGCATTTTCATAGTTAAGCCACACTTCATTCTCGTCGCACAGTGAATTGAAGTATTTGGCCAGATTGCTCCTCTTTCAGAGAAACGCATGTGAGTTTCTGGTGAATGCTTCATAGAATCTTCATGCACTTACAAAACAAAGAGATTTTCTGTGAAACGACAGCATTTACAAAGTTACGCCAAACCCCATTCACTTTGCACAGTGAAGTGAAGTGTTTGAACAGACTGCTTCTCTGTGAGAGAAAGGCATGTGGGATTTTAGTGAATGCTTCCTAGAATCTTAATGCACTTATAAAACAAAGTGATTTCTCTGAAATGACAACTTTTAAAAAGTAATTCAACACTCCATTCACTTCAAAGAGGGAATTGAAATGTTTGAATAGAATTCTTCTCATTTAAAAAAACGTATGTGAGATTTTAGTGAATGCTTCATAGAACTTTAATGCACTTGCAAAAGAAAGTGATTTTCTCTGTAACTACAGCATTTTCATAGTAAAACCAAACTTCATTCACTTCACACAGTGAATTGAAGTATTTGGACAGATTGCTCCTCTTTCAGAGAAACGCATGTCAGTTTCTCATGAATTCTTCATAGAATCTTAAATCACTTTCAAAACAACGTGATTTTCAAAAGAAAGTGATTTTATCTGAAACTATAGCATTTACAAATAATGCAATACTCCATTCAATTTGCACAGTAAGTTGAAGTGTTTGAAAACCCTACTTCAGATTCAGAGAAACGTATGTGGGTTTCTAGTGAATGCTTCCTAGAATCATAATGCACTTACAAAACAAAGTGATTTCTCTGAAATGACAACTTTTAAAAAGTAATTCAACACTCCATTCACTTCAAAGAGGGAATTGAAATATTTGAATAGAATTCTTCTCATTTAAAAAAAGTATGTGAGATTTTAGTGAATGCTTCATAGAACTTTAATGCACTTACAAAAGAAAGTCATTTTCTCTGTAACTACAGCATTTTCATAGTAAAGCCACACTTCATTCTCGTCGCACAGTGAATTGAAGTATTTGGCCCGATTGCTCCTCTATCAGAGAAACGCATGTGAGTTTCTGGTGAATGCTTCATAGCATCTTCATGCACTTACAAAGCAAAGAGATTTTCTGTGAAACGACAGCATTTACAAAGTTACGCCAAACCCCATTCACTTTGCACAGTGAATTGAAGTGTTTGAACAGACTGCTTCTCTGTGAGAGAAAGGCATGTGAGATTTTAGTGAATGCATCCTAGAATCTTAATGCACTTACAAAACAAAGTGATTTCTCTGAAATGACAACTTTGAAAAAGTAATTCAACACTCCATTCACTTCAAAGAGGGAATTGAAATGTTTGAATAGAGTTCTTCTCATTTAAAAAAACGTATGTGAGATTTTAGTGAATGCTTCATAGAAATTTAATGCACTTGCAAAAGAAAGTGATTTTCTCTGTAACTACAGCATTTTCATAGTAAAACCAAACTTCATTCACTTCACACAGTGAATTGAAGTATTTGGACAGATTGCTCCTCTTTCAGAGAAACGCATGTCAGTTTCTCATGAATTCTTCATAGAATCTTAAATCACTTTCAAAACAACGTGATTTTCAAAAGAAAGTGATTTTATCTGAAACTATAGCATTTACAAATAATGCAATACTCCATTCAATTTGCACAGTAAGTTGAAGTGTTTGAAAACCCTACTTCTGATTCAGAGAAACGCATGTGGGTTTCTAGTGAATGCTTCCTAGAATCATAATGCACTTACAAAACAAAGTGATTTCTCTGAAATGACAACTTTTAAAAAGTAATTCAACACTCCATTCACTTCAAAGAGTGAATTGAAATGTTTGAATAGAATTTTTCTCATTTAAAAAAAAGTATGTGATATTTTAGTGAATGCTTCATAGAACTTTAATGCACTTACAAAAGAAAGTCATTTTCTCTGTAACTACAGCATTTTCATAGTAAAGCCACACTTCATTCACTTCGCACAGTGAATTGAAGTATTTGAACAGATTGCTCTTCTTTCAGAGAAACTCATGTGAGTTTCTCGTGAATGCTTCATAGAATCTTAAATCACTTTCAAAAGAAAGTGATTTTCTCTGAAACTACAGCATTTACAAAATAATGTAACACTCCATAAACCTTGCACAGTCAATTGAAGTGTTTGAACAGACTGATTTTCTTTAAGAGAAACGCATGCGAGTTTCTAGTGAATGCTTCTTAAAATCTTAACATACTTTCAAAAAAAGAGATTTTCTATGAAACGACAGCATGTAAAAAGTAATTCAAAACTCCATTCACTTTTCACAGTGCATGGAAGTGTTTGAACAGAATGTTTCTGTGTGAGAGAAACGCATGAGAGATTTTAGGGAATGCTTCCTAGAATGTTAATGAACTTTCAAAAGAAAGTGATTTTCTCTGAAACTATAGCATTTACAAGTAATGCTGTACTCCATTCAATTTGCACAGTAAGTTGAAGTGTTTGTAAAACCTACTTCTGATTCAGAGAAACGCATGTGTGTTTCTAGTGAAAGCTTCCTAGAATCTTAATGCACTTAGAAAACAAAGTGATTTTCTCTCAAATTTCAACATTTTTATAGTAAAGCCACACTTGCTTCACTTCGCACAGTGAATTGAAGCATTTGAACAGACGGCTCTCAGTCAGCGAAACACATGAGGGTTTCTAGTGAATGCTTCTTAGAATCCTAATGCATATTCAAAATAACGGGCTTTTTTCTGGAATTACCCCATTCTCACAGTAAAACCACAGTTCATTCACTTCACACAGTGAATTCAAGTATTTGAACAGATTGTTCCTCTTTCAGAGAAACGCATGTCAGTTTCTCGTGAATGCTTCATAGAATCTTAAATCACTTTCAAAAGAAAGGCATTTTCAATGAAACAACATGTAAAAAGAAATGCAACACTCCATTCACTTTTCACAGTGAATTGAAGTGTTTGAACAGACTGCTTCTCTGTGAGAGAAACGCATGTGAGGTTTTAGGGAATGTTTCTTAGAATCTTAAAGGCATTATCAAAAGAAAGTGATTTTCTCTGAAACTATACAATTTACAAGTAATGCAATACTCCATTCAGTTTGCACAGTAAGTTGAAGTGTATGAAAACCCTACTTCTGATTCAGAGAAACGCATGTGGGTTACTAGTGAATGCTTCAAAGAATCTTAATGCACTTTCAAAAGAAAGTGATTTTCTCTGAAACTACAGCATTTACAAAAGAATGCAACACTCCATAAACCTTGCACAGTCAATTGAAGTGTTTGAACAGACGTCTTTTCTTTATGAGAAACGCATGTGAGTTTCTAGTGCATGCTTCATAGAATCTTAACACACTTTGAAAAAAAGAGATATTCTATGAAACGACAGCATGTAAAAAGTAATGCAAAACTCCATTCACTTTTCACAGTGAATTGAAGTGTTTGAACAGACTGCTTCTCTGTGAGAGAAACGCATTTGAGATTTTAGTGAATGCTTCCTAGAATCTTAATGCACTTACAAAACAGTGATTTCTCTGAAATGACAACTTTGAAAAAGTAATTCAACACTTCATTCACTTCAAAGAGGGAATTGAAATGTTTGAATAGAATTCTTCTCATTTAAAAAAACGTATGTGAGATTTTAGTGAATGCTTCATAGAACTTTAATGCACTTGCAAAAGAAAGTCATTTTCTCTGTAACTACAGCATTTTCATAGTTAAGCCACACTTCATTCTCGTCGCACAGTGAATTGAAGTATTTGGCCAGATTGCTCCTCTTTCAGAGAAACGCATGTGAGTTTCTGGTGAATGCTTCATAGAATCTTCATGCACTTACAAAACAAAGAGATTTTCTGTGAAACGACAGCATTTACAAAGTTACGCCAAACCCCATTCACTTTGCACAGTGAAGTGAAGTGTTTGAACAGACTGCTTCTCTGTGAGAGAAAGGCATGTGGGATTTTAGTGAATGCTTCCTAGAATCTTAATGCACTTATAAAACAAAGTGATTTCTCTGAAATGACAACTTTTAAAAAGTAATTCAACACTCCATTCACTTCAAAGAGGGAATTGAAATGTTTGAATAGAATTCTTCTCATTTAAAAAAAGTATGTGAGATTTTAGTGAATGCTTCATAGAACTCTAATGCACTTACAAAAGAAAGTCATTTTCTCTGTAACTACAGCATTTTCATAGTAAAGCCACACTTCATTCACTTCGCACAGTGAATTGAAGTATTTGAAGAGATTGCTCTTCTTTCAGAGAAACTCATGTGAGTTTCTCGTGAATGCTTCATAGAATCTTAAATCACTTTCAAAAGAAAGACATTTTCAATGAAACAGCATGTAAAAAGTAATGCAAAACTCCATTCACTTTTCACAGTGAATTGAAGTGTTTGAACAGACTGCTTCTCTGTGAGAGAAACGCATGTGAGGTTTTAGGGAATGCTTCTTAGAATCTTAAAGGCATTATCAAAAGAAAGTGATTTTCTCTGAAACTATACAATTTACAAGTAATGCAATACTCCATTCAGTTTGCACAGTAAGTTGAAGTGTATGAAAACCCTACTTCTGATTCAGAGAAACGCATGTGGGTTACTAGTGAATGCTTCAAAGAATCTAAATGCACTTTCAAAGAAAGTGATTTTCTCTGAAACTACAGCATTTACAAAAGAATGCAACACTCCATAAACCTTGCACAGTCAACTGAAGTGTTTGAACAGACGGCTTTTCTTTATGAGAAACGCATGTGAGTTTCTAGTGCATGCTTCATAGAATCTTAACACACTTTGAAAAAAAGAGATATTCTATGAAACGACAGCATGTAAAAAGTAATGCAAAACTCCATTCACTTTCCACAGTGAATTGAAGTGTTTGAACAGACTGCTTCTCTGTGAGAGAAACGCATTTGAGATTTTAGTGAATGCTTCCTAGAATCTTAATGCACTTACAAAACAGTGATTTCTCTCAAATGACAACTTTTAAAAAGTAAATCAACACTCCACTCACTTCAAAGAGGGAATTGAAATGTTTGAATAGAATTCTTCTCATTTAAAAAAAGTATGTGAGATTTTAGTGAATGCTTCATAGAACTTTAATGCACTTACAAAAGAAAGTCATTTTCTCTGTAACTACAGCATTTTCATAGTAAAGCCACACTTCATTCACTTCGCACAGTGAATTGAAGTATTTGAACAGATTGCTCTTCTTTCAGAAAAACTCATGTGAGATTCTCGTGAATACTTCATAGAATATTAAATCACTTTCAAAAGAAAGTGATTTTCTCTGAAACTACAGCATTTACAAAATAATGTAACACTCCATACACCTTGCACAGTCAAGTGAAGTGTTTGAACAGACTGATTTTCTTTAAGAGAAACGCATGCGAGTTTCTAGTGAATGCTTCATAGAATCTTAACATACTTTCAAAAAAAGAGATTTTTCTATGAAACGACAGCATGTAAAAGGTAATTCAAAACTCCATTCACTTTTCGCAGTGCATGGAAGTGTTTGAACAGAATGCTTCTGTGTAAGAGAAACGCATGAGAGATTTTAGGGAATGCTTCCTAGAATGTTAATGAACTTTCAAAAGAAAGTGATTTTCTCTGAAACTATAGCATTTACAAGTAATGCAGCACTCCATTCAATTTGCACAGTAAGTTGAAGTGTTTGAAAAACCTACTTCTGATTCAGAGAAACGCATGTGTGTTTCTAGTGAATGCTTCCTAGAATCTTAACGCACTTACAAAACAAAGTGATTTTCTCTCAAATTTCAACATTTTTATAGTAAAGCCACACTTGCTTCACTTCACACAGTGAATTGAAGCATTTGAACAGACGGCTCTCATTCAGCGAAACACATGAGTGTTTCTGGTGAATGCTTCTTAGAATCCTAATGCATATTCAAAATAAAGGGCTTTTTTTCTGGAATTACCCCATTCTCACAGTAAAACCACAGTTCATTCACTTCACACAGTGAATTCAAGTATTTGAACAGATTGCTCCTCTTTCAGAGAAACGCATGTCAGTTTCTCGTGAATGCTTCATAGAATCTTAAATCACTTTCAAAAGAAAGACATTTTCAATGAAACAACATGTAAAAAGAAATGCAAAACTCCATTCACTTTTCACAGTGAATTGAAGTGTTTGAACAGACTGCTTCTCTGTGAGAGAAATGCATGTGAGGCTTTAGGGAATGCTTCTTAGAATCTTAAAGGCATTATCAAAAGACAGTGATTTTCTCTGAAACTATACAATTTACAAGTAATGCAATACTCCATTCAGTTTGCACAGTAAGTTGAAGTGTATGAAAACCCTACTTCTGATTCAGAGAAACGCATGTGGGTTACTAGTGAATGCTTCAAAGAATCTAAATGCACTTTCAAAAGAAAGTGATTTTCTCTGAAACTACAGCATTTACAAAAGAATGCAACACTCCATAAACCTTGCACAGTCAATTGAAGTGTTTGAACAGACGTCTTTTCTTTATGAGAAACGCATGTGAGTTTCTAGTGCATGCTTCATAGAATCTTAACACACTTTGAAAAAAAGAGATATTCTATGAAACGACAGCATGTAAAAAGTAATGCAAAACTCCATTCACTTTTCACAGTGAATTGAAGTGTTTGAACAGACTGCTTCTCTGTGAGAGAAACGCATTTGAGATTTTAGTGAATGCTTCCTAGAATCTTAATGCACTTACAAAACAGTGATTTCTCTGAAATGACAACTTTGAAAAAGTAATTCAACAATCCATTCACTTCAAAGAGGGAATTGAAATGTTTGAATAGAATTCTTCTCATTTACAAAAACGTATGTGAGATTTTAGTGAATGCTTCATAGAACTTTAATGCACTTACAAAAGAAAGTCATTTTCTCTGTAACTACAGCATTTTCATAGTAAAGCCACACTTCATTCTCGTCGCACAGTGAATTGAAGTATTTGGCCAGATTGCTCCTCTTTCAGAGAAACGCATGTGAGTTTCTGGTGAATTCTTCATAGATTCTTCATGCACTTCAAAACAAAGAGATTTTCTGTGAAACGACAGCATTTACAAAGTTACGCTAAACTCCATTCACTTTTCACAGTGAATTGAAGTGTTTGAACAGACTGCTTCTCTGTGAGAGAAAGGCATGTGAGATTTTAGTGAATGCTTCCTAGAATCTTAATGCACTTACAAAACAAAGTGATTTCTCTGAAATGACAACTTTTAAAAAGTAATTCAACAGTCCATTCACTTCAAAGAGGGAATTGAAATGTTTGAATAGAATTCTTCTCATTTAAAAAAACGTAAGAGAGATTTTAGTGAATGCTTCATAGAAATTTAATGCACTTGCAATAGAAAGTGATTTTCTCTGTAACTACAGCATTTTCATAGTAAAACCAAACTTCATTCACTTCACACAGTGAATTGAAGTATTTGGACAGATTGCTCCTCTTTCAGAGAAACGCATGTCAGTTTCTCATGAATTCTTCATAGATCTTAAATCACTTTCAAAACAACGTGATTTTCAAAAGAAAGTGATTTTATCTGAAATTATAGCATTTACAAATAATGCAATACTCCATTCTATTTGCACAGTAAGTTGAAGTGTTTGAAAACCCTACTTCTGATTCAGAGAAACGCATGTGGGTTTCTAGTGAATGCTTCCTAGAATCATAATGCACTCACAAAACAAAGTGATTTCTCTGAAATTACAACTTTTAAAAAGTAAATCAACACTCCATTCACTTCAAAGAGGGAATTGAAATGTTTGAATAGAATTCTACTCATTTAAAAAAAGTATGTGAGATTTTAGTGAATGCTTCATAGAACTTTAATGCACTTACAAAAGAAAGTCATTTTCTCTGTAACTACAGCATTTTCATAGTAAAGCCACACTTCATTCACTTCGCACAGTGAATTGAAGTATTTGAACAGATTGCTCTTCTTTCAGAGAAACTCATGTGAGATTCTCGTGAATGCTTCATAGAATCTTAAATCACTTTCAAAAGAATGTGATTTTCTCTGAAACTACAGCATTTACAAAATAATGTAACACTCCATAAACTTTGCACAGTCAATTGAAGTTTTTGAACAGACTGATTTTCTTTAAGAGAAACGCATGCGAGTTTCTAGTGAATGCTTCATAGAATCTTAACATACTTTCAAAAAAAGAGATTTTCTATGAAACGACAGCATGTAAAAAGTAATTCAAAACTCCATTCACTTTTCGCAGTGCATGGAAGTGTTTGAGCAGAATGTTTCTGTGTGAGAGAACCGCATGAGAGATTTTAGGGAATGCTTCCTAGAATGTTAATGAACTTTCAAAAGAAAGTGATTTTCTCTGAAACTATAGCATTTACAAGTAATGCAGTACTCCATTCAATTTGCACAGTAAGTTGAAGTGTTTGAAAAACCTACTTCTGATTCAGAGAAACGCATGTGTGTTTCTAGTGAATGCTTCCTAGAATCTTAATGCACTTACAAAACAAAGTCATTTTCTCTCAAATTTCAACATTTTTATAGTAAAGCCACACTTGCTTCACTTCGCACAGTGAATTGAAGCATTTGAACAGACGGCTCTCAGTCAGCGAAACATATGAGGGTTTCTAGTGAATGCTTCTTAGAATCCTAATGCATATTCAAAATAAAGGGCTTTATTTCTGGAATTACCCCATTCGCACAGAAAAACCACAGTTCATTCACTTCACAGAGTGAATTCAAGTACTTGAACAGATTGCTCCTCTTTCAGAGAAACGCATGTCAGTTTCTCGTGAATGCTTCATAGAATCTTAAATCACTTTCGAAAGAAAGACATTTTCAATGAAACAACATGTAAAAAGAAATGCAAAACTCCATTCACTTTTCACAGTGAATTGAAGTGTTTGAACAGACTGCTTCTCTGTGAGAGAATTGCATGTGAGATTTTAGGGAATGCTTCTTAGAATCTTAAAGGCATTATCAAAAGAAAGTGATTTTCTCTGAAACTATACAATTTACAAGTAATGCAATACTCCATTCAGTTTGCACAGTAAGTTGAAGTGTATGAAAACCCTACTTCTGATTCAGAGAAACGCATGTGGGTTACTAGTGAATGCTTCAAAGAATCTAAATGCACTTTCAAAAGAAAGTGATTTTCTCTGAAACTACAGCATTTACAAAAGAATGCAACACTCCATAAACCTTGCACAGTCAATTGAAGTGTTTGAACAGACGTCTTTTCTTTATGAGAAACGCATGTGAGTTTCTAGTGCATGCTTCATAGAATCTTAACACACTTTGAAAAAAAGAGATATTCTATGAAACGACAGCATGTAAAAAGTAATGCAAAACTCCATTCACTTTTCACAGTGAATTGAAGTGTTTGAACAGACTGCTTCTCTGTGAGAGAAACGCATTTGAGATTTTAGTGAATGCTTCCTAGAATCATAATGCACTTACAAAACAAAGTGATTTCTCTGAAATGACAACTTTTAAAAAGTAAATCAACACTCCATTCACTTCAAAGAGGGAATTGAAATGTTTGAATAGAATTCTTCTCATTTAAAAAAAGTATGTGAGATTTTAGTGAATGCTTCATAGAACTTTAATGCACTTACAAAAGAAAGTCATTTTCTCTGTAACTACAGCATTTTCATAGTAAAGCCACACTTCATTCTCGTCGCACAGTGAATTGAAGTATTTGGCCAGATTGCTCCTCTTTCAGAGAAACTCATGTGAGTTTCTGGTGAATGCTTCATAGAATCTTCATGCACTTACAAAACAAAGAGATTTTCTGTGAAACGACAGCATTGACAAAGTTACGCTAAACCCCATTAACTTTGCACAGTGAAGTGAAGTGTTTGAACAGACTGCTTCTCTGTGAGAGAAAGGCATGTGAGATTTTAGTGAATGCTTCCTAGAATCTTAATGCACTTACAAAACAGTGATTTCTCTGAAATGACAACTTTGAAAAAGTAATTCAACACTCCATTCACTTCAAAGAGGGAATTGAAATGTTTGAATAGAATTCTTCTCATTTAAAAAAACGTAAGAGAGATTTTAGTGAATGCTTCATAGAAATTTAATGCACTTACAAAAGAAAGTCATTTTCTCTGTAACTACAGCATTTTCATATTAAAGCCACACTTCATTCTCGTCGCACAGTGAATTGAAGTATTTGGCCAGATTGCTCCTCTTTCAGAGAAACGCATGTGAGTTTCTGGTGAATGCTTCATAGAATCTTCATGCACTTACAAAACAAAGAGATTTTCTGTGAAACGACAGCATTGACAAAGTTACGCCAAACCCCATTCACTTTGCACAGTGAAGTGAAGTGTTTGAACAGACTGCTTCTCTGTGAGAGAAAGGCATGTGAGATTTTAGTGAATGCTTCCTAGAATCTTAATGCACTTACAAAACAAAGTGATTTCTCTGAAATGACAACTTTTAAAAAGTAATTCAACACTCCATTCACTTCAAAGAGGGAATTGAAATGTTTGAATAGAATTCTTCTCATTTAAAAAAACGTAAGAGAGATTTTAGTGAATGCTTCATAGAAATTTAATGCACTTGCAAAAGAAAGTGATTTCCCCTGTAACTACAGCATTTTCATAGTAAAACCAAACTTCATTCACTTCACACAGTGAATTGAAGTATTTGGCCAGATTGCTCCTCTTTCAGAGAAACGCATGTCAGTTTCTCATGAATTCTTCATAGAATCTTAAATCACTTTCAAAACAACGTGATTTTCAAAAGAAAGTGATTTTATCTGAAACTATAGCATTTACAAGTAATGCAATACTCCATTCAATTTGCACAGTAAGTTGAAGTGTTTGAAAACCCTACTTCTGATTCAGAGAAACGCATGTGGGTTTCAAGTGAATGCTTCCTAGAATCATAATGCACTTACAAAACAAAGTGATTTCTCTGAAATGACAACTTTTAAAAAGTAATTCAACACTCCATTCACTTCAAAGAGGGAATTGAAATGTTTGAATAGAATTCTTCTCATTTAAAAAAAGTATGTGAGATTTTAGTGAATGCTTCATAGAACTCTAATGCACTTACAAAAGAAAGTCATTTTCTCTGTAACTACAGCATTTTCATAGTAAAGCCACACTTCATTCACTTCGCACAGTGAATTGAAGTATTTGAACAGATTGCTCTTCTTTCAGAGAAACTCATGTGAGTTTCTCGTGAATGCTTCATAGAATCTTAAATCACTTTCAAAAGAAAGTGATTTTCTCTGAAACTACAGCATTTACAAAATAATGTAACACTCCATAAACCTTACACAGTCAATTGAAGTGTTTGAACAGACTGATTTTCTTTAAGAGAAACGCATGCGAGTTTCTAGTGAATGCTTCATAGAATCTTAACATACTTTCAAAAAAAGAGATTTTCTATGAAACGACAGCATGTAAAAAGTAATTCAAAACTCCATTCACTTTTCACAGTGCATGGACGTGTTTGAACAGAATGTTTCTGTGTGAGAGAAACGCATGAGAGATTTTAGGGAATGCTTCCTAGAATGTTAATGAACTTTCAAAAGAAAGTGATTTTAACTGAAACTATAGCATTTACAAGTAATGCAGTACTCCATTCAATTTGCACAGTAAGTTGAAGTGTTTGAAAAACCTACTTCTGATTCAGAGAAACGCATGTGTGTTTCTAGTGAATGCTTCCTAGAATCTTAATGCACTTACAAAACAAAGTCATTTTCTCTCAAATTTCAACATTTTTATAGTAAAGCCACACTTGCTTCACTTCGCACAGTGAATTGAAGCATTTGAACAGACGGCTCTCAGTCAGCAAAACACATGAGGGTTTCTAGTGAATGCTTCTTAGAATCCTAATGCATATTCAAAATAAAGGGCTTTTTTTCTGGAATTACCCCATTCTCACAGTAAAACCACAGTTCATTCACTTCACACAGTGAATTCAAGTATTTGAACAGATTGCTCCTCTTTCAGAGAAACGCATGTCAGTTTCTCGTGAATGCTTCATAGAATCTTAAATCACTTTCAAAAGAAAGACATTTTCAATGAAACAACATGTAAAAAGAAATGCAAAACTCCATTCACTTTTCACAGTGAATTGAAGTGTTTGAACAGACTGCTTCTCTGTGAGAGAAACGCATGTGAGGTTTTAGGGAATGCTTCTTAGAATCTTAAAGGCATTATCAAAAGAAAGTGATTTTCTCTGAAACTATACAATTTACAAGTAATGCAATACTCCATTCAGTTTGCACAGTAAGTTGAAGTGTATGAAAACCCTACTTCTGATTCAGAGAAACGCATGTGGGTTACTAGTGAATGCTTCAAAGAATCTTAATGCACTTTCAAAAGAAAGTGATTTTCTCTGAAACTACAGCATTTACAAAAGAATTCAACACTCCATAAACCTTGCACAGTCAATTGAAGTGTTTGAACAGACGGCTTTTCTTTATGAGAAACGCATGTGAGTTTCTAGTGCATGCTTCATAGAATCTTAACACACTTTGAAAAAAAGAGATATTCTATGAAACGACAGCATGTAAAAAGTAATGCAAAACTCCATTCACTTTTCACAGTGAATTGAATTGTTTGAACAGACTGCTTCTCTGTGTGAGAAACGCATTTGAGATTTTAGTGAATGCTTCCTAGAATCTTAATGCACTTACAAAACAGTGATTTCTCTGAAATGACAACTTTGAAAAAGTAATTCAACACTCCATTCACTTCAAAGAGGGAATTGAAATGTTTGAATAGAATTCTTCTCATTTACAAAAACGTATGTGAGATTTTAGTGAATGCTTCATCGAACTTTAATGCACTTACAAAAGAAAGTCATTTTCTCTGTAACTACAGCATTTTCATAGTAAAGCCACACTTCATTCTCGTCGCACAGTGAATTGAAGTATTTGGCCAGATTGCTCCTCTTTCAGAGAAACGCATGTGAGTTTCTGGTGAATGCTTCATAGAATCTTCATGCACTTACAAAACAAAGAGATTTTCTGTGAAACGACAGCATTTACAAAGTTACGCCAAATTCCATTCACTTTTCACAGTGAATTGAAGTGTTTGAACAGACTGCTTCTCTGTGAGAGAAAGGCATGTGAGACTTTAGTGAATGCTTCCTAGAATCTTAATGCACTTACAAAACAGTGATTTCTCTGAAATGACAACTTTGAAAAAGTAATTCAACACTCCATTCACTTCAAAGAGGGAATTGAAATGTTTGAATAGAATTCTTCTCATTTAAAAAAACGTAAGAGAGATTTTAGTGAATGCTTCATAGAAATTTAATGCACTTACAAAAGAAAGTCATTTTCTCTGTAACTACAGCATTTTCATAGTAAAGCCACACTTCATTCTCGTCGCACAGTGAATTGAAGTATTTGGCCAGATTGCTCCTCTTTCAGAGAAACTCATGTGAGTTTCTGGTGAATGCTTCATAGAATCTTCATGCACTTACAAAACAAAGAGATTTTCTGTGAAACGACAGCATTTACAAAGTTACGCCAAACCCCATTCACTATGCACAGTGAAGTGAAGTGTTTGAACAGACTGCTTCTCTGTGAGAGAAAGGCATGTGAGATTTTAGTGAATGCTTCCTAGAATCTTAATGCACTTACAAAACAAAGTGATTTCTCTCAAATGGCAACTTTGAAAAAGTAATTCAACACTCCATTCACTTCAAAGAGGGAATTGAAATGTTTGAATAGAATTCTTCTCATTTAAAAAAACGTAAGAGAGATTTTAGTGAATGCTTCATAGAAATTTAATGCACTTGCAAAAGAAAGTGATTTCCCCTGTAACTACAGCATTTTCATAGTAAAGCCACACTTCATTCTCGTCGCACAGTGAATTGAAGTATTTGGCCAGATTGCTCCTCTTTCAGAGAAACGCATGTGAGTTTCTGGTGAATGCTTCATAGAATCTTCATGCACTTACAAAACAAAGAGATTTTCTGTGAAACGACAGCATTGACAAAGTTACGCCAAACCCCATTCACTTTGCACAGTGAAGTGAAGTGTTTGAACAGACTGCTTCTCTGTGAGAGAAAGGCATGTGAGATTTTAGTGAATGCTTCCTAGAATCTTAATGCACTTACAAAACAAAGTGATTTCTCTGAAATGACAACTTTTAAAAAGTAATTCAACACTCCATTCACTTCAAAGAGGGAATTGAAATGTTTGAATAGAATTCTTCTCATTTAAAAAAACGTAAGAGAGATTTTAGTGAATGCTTCATAGAAATTTAATGCACTTGCAAAAGAAAGTGATTTCCCCTGTAACTACAGCATTTTCATAGTAAAACCAAACTTCATTCACTTCACACAGTGAATTGAAGTATTTGGCCAGATTGCTCCTCTTTCAGAGAAACGCATGTCAGTTTCTCATGAATTCTTCATAGAATCTTAAATCACTTTCAAAACAACGTGATTTTCAAAAGAAAGTGATTTTATCTGAAACTATAGCATTTACAAGTAATGCAATACTCCATTCAATTTGCACAGTAAGTTGAAGTGTTTGAAAACCCTACTTCTGATTCAGAGAAACGCATGTGGGTTTCAAGTGAATGCTTCCTAGAATCATAATGCACTTACAAAACAAAGTGATTTCTCTGAAATGACAACTTTTAAAAAGTAATTCAACACTCCATTCACTTCAAAGAGGGAATTGAAATGTTTGAATAGAATTCTTCTCATTTAAAAAAAGTATGTGAGATTTTAGTGAATGCTTCATAGAACTCTAATGCACTTACAAAAGAAAGTCATTTTCTCTGTAACTACAGCATTTTCATAGTAAAGCCACACTTCATTCACTTCGCACAGTGAATTGAAGTATTTGAACAGATTGCTCTTCTTTCAGAGAAACTCATGTGAGTTTCTCGTGAATGCTTCATAGAATCTTAAATCACTTTCAAAAGAAAGTGATTTTCTCTGAAACTACAGCATTTACAAAATAATGTAACACTCCATAAACCTTACACAATCAATTGAAGTGTTTGAACAGACTGATTTTCTTTAAGAGAAACGCATGCGAGTTTCTAGTGAATGCTTCATAGAATCTTAACATACTTTCAAAAAAAGAGATTTTCTATGAAACGACAGCATGTAAAAAGTAATTCAAAACTCCATTCACTTTTCACAGTGCATGGACGTGTTTGAACAGAATGTTTCTGTGTGAGAGAAACGCATGAGAGATTTTAGGGAATGCTTCCTAGAATGTTAATGAACTTTCAAAAGAAAGTGATTTTCTCTGAAACTATAGCATTTACAAGTAATGCAGTACTCCATTCAATTTGCACAGTAAGTTGAAGTGTTTGAAAAACCTACTTCTGATTCAGAGAAACGCATGTGTGTTTCTAGTGAATGCTTCCTAGAATCTTAATGCACTTACAAAACAAAGTCATTTTCTCTCAAATTTCAACATTTTTATAGTAAAGCCACACTTGCTTCACTTCGCACAGTGAATTGAAGCATTTGAACAGACGGCTCTCAGTCAGCAAAACACATGAGGGTTTCTAGTGAATGCTTCTTAGAATCCTAATGCATATTCAAAATAAAGGGCTTTTTTTCTGGAATTACCCCATTCTCACAGTAAAACCACAGTTCATTCACTTCACACAGTGAATTCAAGTATTTGAACAGATTGCTCCTCTTTCAGAGAAACGCATGTCAGTTTCTCGTGAATGCTTCATAGAATCTTAAATCACTTTCAAAAGAAAGACATTTTCAATGAAACAACATGTAAAAAGAAATGCAAAACTCCATTCACTTTTCACAGTGAATTGAAGTGTTTGAACAGACTGCTTCTCTGTGAGAGAAACGCATGTGAGGTTTTAGGGAATGCTTCTTAGAATCTTAAAGGCATTATCAAAAGAAAGTGATTTTCTCTGAAACTATACAATTTACAAGTAATGCAATACTCCATTCAGTTTGCACAGTAAGTTGAAGTGTATGAAAACCCTACTTCTGATTCAGAGAAACACATGTGGGTTACTAGTGAATGCTTCAAAGAATCTTAATGCACTTTCAAAGAAAGTGATTTTCTCTGAAACTACAGCATTTACAAAAGAATGCAACACTCCATAAACCTTGCACAGTCAATTGAAGTGTTTGAACAGACGGCTTTTCTTTATGAGAAACGCATGTGAGTTTCTAGTGCATGCTTCATAGAATCTTAACACACTTTGAAAAAAAGAGATATTCTATGAAACGACAGCATGTAAAAAGTAATGCAAAACTCCATTCACTTTTCACAGTGAATTGAATTGTTTGAACAGACTGCTTCTCTGTGTGAGAAACGCATTTGAGATTTTAGTGAATGCTTCCTAGAATCTTAATGCACTTACAAAACAGTGATTTCTCTGAAATGACAACTTTGAAAAAGTAATTCAACACTCCATTCACTTCAAAGAGGGAATTGAAATGTTTGAATAGAATTCTTCTCATTTACAAAAACGGATGTGAGATTTTAGTGAATGCTTCATAGAACTTTAATGCACTTACAAAAGAAAGTCATTTTCTCTGTAACTACAGCATTTTCATAGTAAAGCCACACTTCATTCTCGTCGCACAGTGAATTGAAGTATTTGGCCAGATTGCTCCTCTTTCAGAGAAACGCATGTGAGTTTCTGGTGAATGCTTCATAGAATCTTCATGCACTTACAAAACAAAGAGATTTTCTGTGAAACGACAGCATTTACAAAGTTACGCCAAATTCCATTCACTTTTCACAGTGAAGTGAAGTGTTTGAACAGACTGCTTCTCTGTGAGAGAAAGGCCTGTGAGACTTTAGTGAATGCTTCCTAGATTCTTAATGCACTTACAAAACAGTGATTTCTCTGAAATGACAACTTTGAAAAAGTAATTCAACACTCCATTCACTTCAAAGAGGGAATTGAAATGTTTGAATAGAATTCTTCTCATTTAAAAAAACGTAAGAGAGATTTTAGTGAATGCTTCATAGAAATTTAATGCACTTATAAAAGAAAGTCATTTTCTCTGTAACTACAGCATTTTCATAGTAAAGCCACACTTCATTCTTGTCGCACAGTGAATTGAATATTTGGCCAGATTGCTCCTCTTTCAGAGAAACGCATGTGAGTTTCTGGTGAATGCTTCATAGAATCTTCATGCACTTACAAAACAAAGAGATTTTCTGTGAAACGACAGCATTGACAAAGTTACGCCAAACCCCATTCACTTTGCACAGTGAAGTGAAGTGTTTGAACAGACTGCTTCTCTGTGAGAGAAACGCATTTGAGATTTTAGTGAATGCTTCCTAGAATCTTAATGCACTTACAAAACAAAGTGATTTCTCTCAAATGACAACTTTGAAAAAGTAATTCAACACTCCATTCACTTCAAAGAGGGAATTGAAATGTTTTAATAGAATTCTTCTCATTTAAAAAAACGTAAGAGAGATTTTAGTGAATGCTTCATAGAAATTTAATGCACTTGCAAAAGAAAGTGATTTCCCCTGTAACTACAGCATTTTCATAGTAAAGCCACACTTCATTCTCGTCGCACAGTGAATTGAAGTATTTGGCCAGATTGCTCCTCTTTCAGAGAAACGCATGTGAGTTTCTGGTGAATGCTTCATAGAATCTTCATGCACTTACAAAACAAAGAGATTTTCTGTGAAACGACAGCATTGACAAAGTTACGCCAAACCCCATTCACTTTGCACAGTGAAGTGAAGTGTTTGAACAGACTGCTTCTCTGTGAGAGAAAGGCATGTGAGATTTTAGTGAATGCTTCCTAGAATCTTAATGCACTTACAAAACAAAGTGATTTCTCTGAAATGACAACTTTTAAAAAGTAATTCAACACTCCATTCACTTCAAAGAGGGAATTGAAATGTTTGAATAGAATTCTTCTCATTTAAAAAAACGTAAGAGAGATTTTAGTGAATGCTTCATAGAAATTTAATGCACTTGCAAAAGAAAGTGATTTCCCCTGTAACTACAGCATTTTCATAGTAAAACCAAACTTCATTCACTTCACACAGTAAATTGAAGTATTTGGCCAGATTGCTCCTCTTTCAGAGAAACGCATGTCAGTTTCTCATGAATTCTTCATAGAATCTTAAATCACTTTCAAAACAACGTGATTTTCAAAAGAAAGTGATTTTATCTGAAACTATAGCATTTACAAGTAATGCAATACTCCATTCAATTTGCACAGTAAGTTGAAGTGTTTGAAAAACCCTACTTCTGATTCAGAGAAACGCATGTGGGTTTCTAGTGAATGCTTCCTAGAATCATAATGCACTTACAAAACAAAGTGTTTTCTCTGAAATGACAACTTTTAAAAAGTAATTCAACACTCCATTCACTTCAAAGAGGGAATTGAAATGTTTGAATAGAATTCTTCTCATTTAAAAAAGTATGTGAGATTTTAGTGAATGCTTCATAGAACTCTAATGCACTTACAAAAGAAAGTCATTTTCTCTGTAACTACAGCATTTTCATAGTAAAGCCACACTTCATTCACTTCGCACAGTGAATTGAAGTATTTGAACAGATTGCTCTTCTTTCAGAGAAACTCATGTGAGTTTCTCGTGAATGCTTCATAGAATCTTAAATCACTTTCAAAAGAAAGTGATTTTCTCTGAAACTATAGCATTTACAAGTAATGCAGTACTCCATTCAATTTGCACAGTAAGTTGAAGTGTTTGAAAAACCTACTTGTGATTCAGAGAAACGCATGTGTGTTTCTAGTGAATGCTTCCTAGAATCTTAATGCACTTACAAAACAAAGTGATTTTCTCTCAAATTTCAACATTTTTATAGTAAAGCCACACTTGCTTCACTTCGCACAGTGAATTGAAGCATTTGAACAGACGGCTCTCAGTCAGCGAAACACATGAGGGTTTCTAGTGAATGCTTCTTAGAATCCTAATGCATATTCAAAATAAAGGGCTTTTTTCTGGAATTACCCCATTCTCACAGTAAAACCACAGTTCATTCACTTCACACAGTGAATTCAAGTATTTGAACAGATTGCTCCTCTTTCAGAGAAACGCATGTCAGTTTCTCGTGAATGCTTCATAGAATCTTAAATCATTTTCAAAAGAAAGACATTTTCAATGAAACAACATGTAAAAAGAAATGCAAAACTCCATTCACTTTTCACAGTGAATTGAAGTGTTTGAACAGACTGCTTCTCTGTGAGAGAAACGCATGTGAGGTTTTAGGGAATGCTTCCTAGAATCTTAAAGGCATTATCAAAAGAAAGTGATTTTCTCTGAAACTATACAATTTACAAGTAATGCAATACTCCATTCAGTTTGCACAGTAAGTTGAAGTGTATGAAAACCCTACTTCTGATTCAGAGAAACGTATGTGGGTTACTAGTGAATGCTTCAAAGAATCTTAATGCACTTTCAAAAGAAAGTGATTTTCTCTGAAACTACAGCATTTACAAAAGAATTCAACACTCCATAAACCTTGCACAGTCAATTGAAGTGTTTGAACAGACGGCTTTTCTTTATGAGAAACGCATGTGAGTTTCTAGTGCATGCTTCATAGAATCTTAACACACTTTGAAAAAAAGAGATATTCTATGAAACGACAGGATGTAAAAAGTAATGCAAAACTCCATTCACTTTTCACAGTGAATTGAAGTGTTTGAACAGACTGCTTCTCTGTGAGAGAAACGCATTTGAGATTTTAGTGAATGCTTCCTAGAATCTTAATGCACTTACAAAACAGTGATTTCTCTGAAATGACAACTTTGAAAAAGTAATTCAACACTCCATTCACATCAAAGAGGGAATTGAAATGTTTGAATAGAATTCTTCTCATTTAAAAAAACGGATGTGAGATTTTAGTGAATGCTTCATAGAACTTTAATGCACTTACAAAAGAAAGTCATTTTCTCTGTAACTAGAGCATTTTCATAGTAAAGCCACACTTCATTCTCGTCGCACAGTGAATTGAAGTATTTGGCCAGATTGCTCCTCTTTCAGAGAAACGCATGTGAGTTTCTGGTGAATGCTTCATAGAATCTTCATGCACTTACAAAACAAAGAGATTTTCTGTGAAACGACAGCATTTACAAAGTTACGCCAAACCCCATTCACTTTGCACAGTGAAGTGAAGTGTTTGAACAGACTGCTTCTCTGTGAGAGAAAGGCATGTGAGATTTTAGTGAATGCTTCCCAGAATCTTAATGCACTTACAAAACAAAGTGATTTCTCTGAAATGACAACTTTTAAAAAGTAATTCAACACTCCATTCACTTCAAAGAGGGAATTGAAAGGTTTGAATAGAATTCTTCTCATTTAAAAAAACGTAAGAGAGATTTTAGTGAATGCTTCATAGAAATTTAATGCACTTGCAAAAGAAAGTCATTTTCTCTGTAACTACAGCATTTTCATAGTAAAACCAAACTTCATTCACTTCACACAGTGAATTGAAGTATTTGGACAGATTGCTCCTCTTTCAGAGAAACGTATGTCAGTTTCTCATGAATTCTTCATAGAATCTTAAATCACTTTCAAAACAACGTGATTTTCAAACGAAAGTGATTTTATCTGAAACTATAGCATTTACAAATAATGCAATACTCCATTCAATTTGCACAGTAAGTTGAAGTGTTTGAAAACCCTACTTCTGATTCAGAGAAACGCATGTGGGTTTCTAGTGAATGCTTCCTAGAATCATAATGCACTTACAAAACAAAGTGATTTCTCTGAAATGACAACTTTTAAAAAGTAATTCAACACTCCATTCACTTCAAAGAGGGAATTGAAATGTTTGAATAGAATTCTTCTCATTTAAAAAAGTATGTGAGATTTTAGTGAATGCTTCATAGAACTCTAATGCACTTACAAAAGAAAGTCATTTTCTCTGTAACTACAGCATTTTCATAGTAAAGCCACACTTCATTCACTTCGCACAGTGAATTGAAGTATTTGAACAGATTGCTCTTCTTTCAGAGAAACTCATGTGAGTTTCTCGTGAATGCTTCATAGAATCTTAACATACTTTCAAAAAAAGAGATTTTCTATGAAACGACAGCATGTAAAAAGTAATGCAAAACTCCATTCACTTTTCACAGTGCATGGAAGTGTTTGAACAGAATGTTTCTGTGTGAGAGAAACGCATGAGTGATTTTAGGGAATGCTTCCTAGAATGTTAATGAACTTTCAAAAGAAAGTGATTTTCTCTGAAACTATAGCACTTACAAGTAATGCAGTCCTCCATTCAATTTGCACAGTAAGTTGAAGTGTTTGAAAACCCTACTTCTGATTCAGAGAAACGCATGTGGGTTTCTAGTGAATGCTTCCTAGAATCATAATGCACTTACAAAACAAAGTGATTTCTCTGAAATGACAACTTTTAAAAAGTAATTCAACACTCCATTCACTTCAAAGAGGGAATTGAAATGTTTGAATAGAATTCTTCTCATTTAAAAAAAGTATGTGAGATTTTAGTGAATGCTTCATAGAACTTTAATGCACTCACAAAAGAAAATCATTTTCTCTGTAACTACAGCATTTTCATAGTAAAGCCACACTTCATTCACTTCGCACAGTGAACTGAAGTATTTGAACAGATTGCTCTTCTTTCAGAGAAACTCATGTGAGTTTCTCGTGAATGCTTCATAGAATCTTAACATACTTTCAAAAAAAGAGATTTTCTATGAAACGACAGCATGTAAAAAGTAATGCAAAACTCCATTCACTTTTCACAGTGCATGGAAGTGTTTGAACAGAATGTTTCTGTGTGAGAGAAACGCATGAGTGATTTTAGGGAATGCTTCCTAGAATGTTAATGAACTTTCAAAAGAAAGTGATTTTCTCTGAAACTATAGCACTTACAAGTAATGCAGTCCTCCATTCAATTTGCACAGTAAGTTGAAGTGTTTGAAAACCCTACTTCTGATTCAGAGAAACGCATGTGTGTTTCTAGTGAATGCTTCCTAGAATCTTAATGCACTTACAAAACAAAGTGATTTTCTCTCAAATTTCAACATTTTTATAGTAAAGCCACACTTGCTTCACTTTTCACAGTGAATTGAAGTATTTGGACAGATTGTTCTTCTTTAAGAGAAACTCATGTGAGTTTCTCGTGAATGCTTCATAGAATCTTAAATCACTTTCAAAAGAAAGTGATTTTCTCTGAAACTACAGCATTTACAACATAATGTAACACTCCATAAACCTTGCACAGTCAATTGAATTGTTTGAACAGACTGATTTTCTTTAAGAGAAACGCATGCGAGTTTCTAGTGAATGCTTCATAGAATCTTAACATACTTTCAAAAAAAGAGATTTTCTATGAAACGACAGCATGTAAAAAGTAATGCAAAACTCCATTCACTTTTCGCAGTGCATGGAAGTGTTTGAACAGAATGTTTCTGTGTGAGAGAAACGCATGAGAGATTTTTGGGAATGCTTCCTAGAATGTTAATGAACTTTCAAAAGAAAGTGATTTTCTCTGAAACTATAGCATTTACAAGTAATGCAGTACTCCATTCAATTTGCACAGTAAGTTGAAGTGTTTGAAAAACCTATTTCTGATTCAGAGAAACGCATGTGTGTTTCTAGTGAATGCTTCCTAGAATCTTAATGCACTTACAAAACAAAGTGATTTTCTCTCAAATTTCAACATTTTTATAGTAAAGCCACACTTGCTTCACTTCGCACAGTGAATTGAAGCATTTGAACAGATGGCTCTCAGTCAGCGAAACACATGAGGGTTTCTAGTGAATGCTTCTTAGAATCCTAATGCATATTCAAAATAAAGGGCTTTTTTTCTGGAATTACCCCATTCTCACAGTAAAACCACAGTTCATTCAATTCACACAGTGAATTCAAGTATTTGAACAGATTGCTCCTCTTTCAGAGAAACGCATGTCAGTTTCTCGTGAATGCTTCTTAGAATCTTAAATCATTTTCAAAAGAAAGACATTTTCAATGAAACAACATGTAAAAAGAAATGCAAAACTCCATTCACTTTTCATAGTGAATTGAAGTGTTTGAACAGACTGCTTCTCTGTGAGAGAAACGCATGTGAGGTTTTAGGGAATGCTTCCTAGAATCTTAAAGGCATTATCAAAAGAAAGTGATTTTCTCTGAAACTATACAATTTACAAGTAATGCAATACTCCATTCAGTTTGCACAGTAAGTTGAAGTGTATGAAAACCCTACTTCTGATTCAGAGAAACGTATGTGGGTTACTAGTGAATGCTTCAAAGAATCTTAATGCACTTTCAAAAGAAAGTGATTTTCTCTGAAACTACAGCATTTACAAAAGAATTCAACACTCCATAAACCTTGCACAGTCAATTGAAGTGTTTGAACAGACGGCTTTTCTTTATGAGAAACGCATGTGAGTTTCTAGTGCATGCTTCATAGAATCTTAACACACTTTGAAAAAAAGAGATATTCTATGAAACGACAGCATGTAAAAAGTAATGCAAAACTCCATTCACTTTTCACAGTGAATTGAAGTGTTTGAACAGACTGCTTCTCTGTGAGAGAAACGCATTTGAGATTTTAGTGAATGCTTCCTAGAATCATAATGCACTTACAAAACAGTGATTTCTCTGAAATGACAACTTTGAAAAAGTAATTCAACACTCCATTCACTACAAAGAGGGAATTGAAATGTTTGAATAGAATTCTTCTCATTTAAAAAAACGGATGTGAGATTTTAGTGAATGCTTCATAGAACTTTAATGCACTTACAAAAGAAAGTCATTTTCTCTGTAACTACAGCATTTTCATACTAAAGCCAAACTTCATTCTCGTCGCACAGTGAATTGAAGTATTTGAACAGATTGCTCTTCTTTCAGAGAAACTCATGTGAGTTTCTCGTGAATGCTTCATAGAATCTTAAATCACTTTCAAAAGAAAGTGATTTTCTCTGAAACTACAGCATTTACAAAATAATGTAACACTCCATAAACCTTGCACAGTCAATTGAAGTGTTTGAACAGACTGATTTTCTTTAAGAGAAACGCATGCGAGTTTCTAGTCAATGCTTCATAGAATCTTAACATACTTTCAAAAAAAGAGATTTTCTATGAAATGACAGCATGTAAAAAGTAATGCAAAACTCCATTCACTTTTCGCAGTGCATGGAAGTGTTTGAACAGAATGTTTCTGTGTGAGAGAAACGCATGAGAGATTTTTGGGAATGCTTCCTAGAATGTTAATGAACTTTCAAAAGAAAGTGATTTTCTCTGAAACTATAGCATTTACAAGTAATGCAGTACTCCATTCAATTTGCACAGTAAGTTGAAGTGTTTGAAAAACCTATTTCTGATTCAGAGAAACGCATGTGTGTTTCTAGTGAATGCTTCCTAGAATCTTAATGCACTTACAAAACAAAGTGATTTTCTCTCAAATTTCAACATTTTTATAGTAAAGCCACACTTGCTTCACTTCGCACAGTGAATTGAAGCATTTGAACAGATGGCTCTCAGTCAGCGAAACACATGAGGGTTTCTAGTGAATGCTTCTTAGAATCCTAATGCATATTCAAAATAAAGGGCTTTTTTTCTGGAATTACCCCATTCTCACAGTAAAACCACAGTTCATTCACTTCACACAGTGAATTCAAGTATTTGAACAGATTGCTCCTCTTTCAGAGAAAGGCATGTCAGTTTCTCGTGAATGCTTCTTAGAATCTTAAATCATTTTCAAAAGAAAGACATTTTCAATGAAACAACATGTAAAAAGAAATGCAAAACTCCATTCACTTTTCATAGTGAATTGAAGTGTTTGAACAGACTGCTTCTCTGTGAGAGAAACGCATGTGAGGTTTTAGGGAATGCTTCCTAGAATCTTAAAGGCATTATCAAAAGAAAGTGATTTTCTCTGAAACTATACAATTTACAAGTAATGCAATACTCCATTCAGTTTGCACAGTAAGTTGAAGTGTATGAAAACCCTACTTCTGATTCAGAGAAACGTATGTGGGTTACTAGTGAATGCTTCAAAGAATCTTAATGCACTTTCAAAAGAAAGTGATTTTCTCTGAAACTACAGCATTTACAAAAGAATTCAACACTCCATAAACCTTGCACAGTCAATTGAAGTGTTTGAACAGACGGCTTTTCTTTATGAGAAACGCATGTGAGTTTCTAGTGCATGCTTCATAGAATCTTAACACACTTTGAAAAAAAGAGATATTCTATGAAACGACAGCATGTAAAAAGTAATGCAAAACTCCATTCACTTTTCACAGTGAATTGAAGTGTTTGAACAGACTGCTTCTCTGTGAGAGAAACGCATTTGAGATTTTAGTGAATGCTTCCTAGAATCATAATGCACTTACAAAACAGTGATTTCTCTGAAATGACAACTTTGAAAAAGTAATTCAACACTCCATTCACTTCAAAGAGGGAATTGAAATGTTTGAATAGAATTCTTCTCATTTAAAAAAACGGATGTGAGATTTTAGTGAATGCTTCATAGAACTTTAATGCACTTACAAAAGAAAGTCATTTTCTCTGTAACTACAGCATTTTCATAGTAAAGCCAAACTTCATTCTCGTCGCACAGTGAATTGAAGTATTTGAACAGATTGCTCTTCTTTCAGAGAAACTCATGTGAGTTTCTCGTGAATGCTTCATAGAATCTTAAATCACTTTCAAAAGAAAGTGATTTTCTCTGAAACTACAGCATTTACAAAATAATGTAACACTCCATAAACCTTGCACAGTCAATTGAAGTGTTTGAACAGACTGATTTTCTTTAAGAGAAACGCATGCGAGTTTCTAGTCAATGCTTCATAGAATCTTAACATACTTTCAAAAAAAGAGATTTTCTATGAAATGACAGCATGTAAAAAGTAATGCAAAACTCCATTCACTTTTCGCAGTGCATGGAAGTGTTTGAACAGAATGTTTCTGTGTGAGAGAAACGCATGAGAGATTTTTGGGAATGCTTCCTAGAATGTTAATGAACTTTCAAAAGAAAGTGATTTTCTCTGAAACTATAGCATTTACAAGTAATGCAGTCCTCCATTCAATTTGCACAGTAAGTTGAAGTGTTTGAAAAACCTACTTCTGATTCAGAGAAACGCATGTGGGTTTCTAGTGAATGCTTCCTAGAATCTTAATGCACTTACAAAACAAAGTGATTTTCTCTCAAATTTCAACATTTTTATAGTAAAGCCACACTTGCTTCACTTCGCACAGTGAATTGAAGCATTTGAACAGACGGCTCTCAGTCAGCGAAACACATGAGGGTTTCTAGTGAATGCTTCTTAGAATCCTAATGCATATTCAAAATAAAGGGCTTTTTTCTGGAATTACCTCATTCTCACAGTAAAACCACAGTTCATTCACTTCACACAGTGAATTCAAGTATTTGAACAGATTGCTCCTCTTTCAGAGAAAGGCATGTCAGTTTCTCGTGAATGCTTCTTAGAATCTTAAATCATTTTCAAAAGAAAGACATTTTCAATGAAACAACATGTAAAAAGAAATGCAAAACTCCATTCACTTTTCATAGTGAATTGAAGTGTTTGAACAGACTGCTTCTCTGTGAGAGAAACGCATGTGAGGTTTTAGGGAATGCTTCCTAGAATCTTAAAGGCATTATCAAAAGAAAGTGATTTTCTCTGAAACTATACAATTTACAAGTAATGCAATACTCCATTCAGTTTGCACAGTAAGTTGAAGTGTATGAAAACCCTACTTCTGATTCAGAGAAACGTATGTGGGTTACTAGTGAATGCTTCAAAGAATCTTAATGCACTTTCAAAAGAAAGTGATTTTCTCTGAAACTACAGCATTTACAAAAGAATTCAACACTCCATAAACCTTGCACAGTCAATTGAAGTGTTTGAACAGACGGCTTTTCTTTATGAGAAACGCATGTGAGTTTCTAGTGCATGCTTCATAGAATCTTAACACACTTTGAAAAAAAGAGATATTCTATGAAACGACAGCATGTAAAAAGTAATGCAAAACTCCATTCACTTTTCACAGTGAATTGAAGTGTTTGAACAGACTGCTTCTCTGTGAGAGAAACGCATTTGAGATTTTAGTGAATGCTTCCTAGAATCATAATGCACTTACAAAACAGTGATTTCTCTGAAATGACAACTTTGAAAAAGTAATTCAACACTCCATTCACTTCAAAGAGGGAATTGAAATGTTTGAATAGAATTCTTCTCATTTAAAAAAACGGATGTGAGATTTTAGTGAATGCTTCATAGAACTTTAATGCACTTACAAAAGAAAGTCATTTTCTCTGTAACTACAGCATTTTCATAGTAAAGCCAAACTTCATTCTCGTCGCACAGTGAATTGAAGTATTTGAACAGATTGCTCTTCTTTCAGAGAAACTCATGTGAGTTTCTCGTGAATGCTTCATAGAATCTTAAATCACTTTCAAAAGAAAGTGATTTTCTCTGAAACTACAGCATTTACAAAATAATGTAACACTCCATAAACCTTGCACAGTCAATTGAAGTGTTTGAACAGACTGATTTTCTTTAAGAGAAACGCATGCGAGTTTCTAGTCAATGCTTCATAGAATCTTAACATACTTTCAAAAAAAGAGATTTTCTATGAAATGACAGCATGTAAAAAGTAATGCAAAACTCCATTCACTTTTCGCAGTGCATGGAAGTGTTTGAACAGAATGTTTCTGTGTGAGAGAAACGCATGAGAGATTTTTGGGAATGCTTCCTAGAATGTTAATGAACTTTCAAAAGAAAGTGATTTTCTCTGAAACTATAGCATTTACAAGTAATGCAGTCCTCCATTCAATTTGCACAGTAAGTTGAAGTGTTTGAAAAACCTACTTCTGATTCAGAGAAACGCATGTGGGTTTCTAGTGAATGCTTCCTAGAATCTTAATGCACTTACAAAACAAAGTGATTTTCTCTCAAATTTCAACATTTTTATAGTAAAGCCACACTTGCTTCACTTCGCACAGTGAATTGAAGCATTTGAACAGACGGCTCTCAGTCAGCGAAACACATGAGGGTTTCTAGTGAATGCTTCTTAGAATCCTAATGCATATTCAAAATAAAGGGCTTTTTTCTGGAATTACCTCATTCTCACAGTAAAACCACAGTTCATTCACTTCACACAGTGAATTCAAGTATTTGAACAGATTGCTCCTCTTTCAGAGAAACGCATGTCAGTTTCTCGTGAATGCTTCATAGAATCTTAAATCACTTTCAAAAGAAAGACATTTTCAATGAAACAACATGTAAAAAGAAATGCAAAACTCCATTCACTTTTCACAGTGAATTGAAGTGTTTGAACAGACTGCTTCTCTGTGAGAGAAACGCATGTGAGGTTTTAGGGAATGCTTCTTAGAATCTTAAAGGCATTATCAAAAGAAAGTGATTTTCTCTGAAACTATACAATTTACAAGTAATGCAATACTCCATTCAGTTTGCACAGTAAGTTGAAGTGTATGAAAACCCTACTTCTGATTCAGAGAAACGCATGTGGGTTACTAGTGAATGCTTCAAAGAATCTTAATGCACTTTCAAAAGAAAGTGATTTTCTCTGAAACTACAGCATTTACAAAAGAATGCAACACTCCATAAACCTTGCACAGTCAATTGAAGTGTTTGAACAGACGTCTTTTCTTTATGAGAAACGCATGTGAGTTTCTAGTGCATGCTTCATAGAATCTTAACACACTTTGAAAAAAAGAGATATTCTATGAAACGACAGCATGTAAAAAGTAATGCAAAACTCCATTCACTTTTCACAGTGAATTGAAGTGTTTGAACAGACTGCTTCTCTGTGAGAGAAACGCATGAGAGATTTTAGGGAATGCTTCCTAGAATCTTAATGCACTTACAAAACAGTGATTTCTCTGAAATGACAACTTTGAAAAAGTAATTCAACACTCCATTCACTTCAAAGAGGGAATTGAAATGTTTGAATAGAATTCTTCTCATTTAAAAAAACGTATGTGAGATTTTAGTGAATGCTTCATAGAACTTTAATGCACTTACAAAGAAAGTCATTTTCTCTGTAACTACAGAATTTTCATAGTAAAGCCACACTTCATTCTCGTCGCACAGTGAATTGAAGTATTTGGCCAGATTGCTCCTCTTTCAGAGAAACGCATGTGAGTTTCTGGTGAATGCTTCATAGAATCTTCATGCACTTACAAAACAAAGAGATTTTCTGTGAAACGACAGCATTTACAAAGTTACGCCAAACCCCATTCACTTTTCACAGTGAAGTGAAGTGTTTGAACAGACTGCTTCTCTGTGAGAGAAACGCATGAGAGATTTTAGTGAATGCTTCCTAGAATCTTAATGCACTTACAAAACAAAGTGATTTCTCCGAAATGACAACTTTTAAAAAGTAATTCAACACTCCATTCACTTCAAAGAGTGAATTGAAATGTTTGAGTAGAATTCTTCTCATTTAAAAAAAGTATGTGAGATTTTAGTGAATGCTTCATAGAACTTTAATGCACTTACAAAAGAAAGTCATTTTCTCTGTAACTACAGCATTTTCATAGTAAAGCCACACTTCATTCACTTCGCACAGTGAATTGAAGTATTTGAACAGATTGCTCTTCTTTCAGAGAAACTCATGTGAGTTTCTCGTGAATGCTTCATAGAATCTTAAATCACTTTCAAAAGAAAGTGATTTTCTCTGAAACTACAGCATTTACAAAATAATGTAACACTCCATAAACCTTGCACAGTCAATTGAAGTGTTTGAACAGACTGATTTTCTTTAAGAGAAACGCATGCGAGTTTCTAGTCAATGCTTCATAGAATCTTAACATACTTTCAAAAAAAGAGATTTTCTATGAAACGACAGCATGTAAAAAGTAATGCAAAACTCCATTCACTTTTCGCAGTGTATGGATGTGTTTGAACAGAATGTTTCTGTGTGAGAGAAACGCATGAGAGATTTTAGGGAATGCTTCCTAGAATGTTAATGAACTTTCAAAAGAAAGTGATTTTCTCTGAAACTATAGCATTTACAAGTAATGCAGTACTCCATTCAATTTGCACAGTAAGTTGAAGTGTTTGAAAACCCTACTTCTGATTCAGAGAAACGCATGTGGGTTTCTAGTGAATGCTTCCTAGAATCTTAATGCACTTCCAAAACAATGTGATTTCTCTGAAATGACAACTTTTAAAAAGTAATTCAACACTCCATTCACTTCAAAGAGGGAATTGAAATGTTTGAATAGAATTCTTCTCATTTAAAAAAAGTATGTGAGATTTTAGTGAATGCTTCATAGAACTTTAATGCACTTACAAAAGAAGTCATTTTCTCTGTAACTACAGCATTTTCATAGTAAAGCCACACTTCATTCACTTCGCACAGTGAATTGAAGTATTTGAACAGATTGCTCTTCTTTCAGATAATCTCATGTGAGTTTCTCGTGAATGCTTCATAGAATCTTAAATCACTTTCAAAAGAAAGTGATTTTCTCTGAAACTACAGCATTTACAAAATAATGTAACACTCCATAAACCTTGCACAGTCAATTGAAGTGTTTGGACAGACTGATTTTCTTTAAGAGAAACGGATGCGAGTTTCTAGTGAATGCTTCATAGAATCTTAACACACTTTCAAAAAAAGAGATTTTCTATGAAACGACAGTAATGCAAAACTCCATTCACTTTTCGCAGTGCATGGAAGTGTTTGAACAGAATGTTTCTGTGTGAGAGAAACGCATGAGAGATTTTTGGGAATGCTTCCTAGAATGTTAATGAACTTTCAAAAGAAAGTGATTTTCTCTGAAACTATAGCATTTACAAGGAATGCAGTACTCCATTCAATTTGCACAGTAAGTTGAAGTGTTTGAAAAACCTACTTCTGATTCAGAGAAACGCATGTGTGTTTCTAGTGAATGCTTCCTAGAATCTTAATGCACTTACAAAACAAAGTGATTTTCTCTCAAATTTCAACATTTTTATAGTAAAGCCACACTTGCTTCACTTCGCACAGTGAATTGAAGCATTTGAACAGACGTCTCTCAGTCAGCGAAACACATGAGGGTTTCTAGTGAATGCTTCTTAGAATCCTAATGCATATTCAAAATAAAGGGCTTTTTTTCTGGAATTACCCCATTCTCACAGTAAAACCACAGTTCATTCACTTCACACAGTGAATTCAAGTATTTGAACAGATTGCTCCTCTTTCAGAGAAACGCATGTCAGTTTCTCGTGAATGCTTCATAGAATCTTAAATCATTTTCAAAAGAAAGACATTTTCAATGAAACAACATGTAAAAAGAAATGCAAAACCCCATTCACTTTTCACAGTGAATTGAAGTGTTTGAACAGACTGCTTCTCTGTGAGAGAAACGCATGTGAGCTTTTAGGGAATGCTTCTTAGAATCTTAAAGGCATTATCAAAAGAAAGTGATTTTCTCTGAAACTATACAATTTACAAGTAATGCAATACTCCATTCAGTTTGCACAGTAAGTTGAAGTGCATGAAAACCCTACTTCTGATTCAGAGAAACGCATGTGGGTTACTAGTGAATGCTTCAAAGAATCTTAATGCACTTTCAAAAGAAAGTGATTTTCTCTGAAACTACAGCATTTACAAAAGAATGCAACACTCCATAAACCTTGCACAGTCAATTGAAGTGTTTGAACAGACGGCTTTTCTTTATGAGAAACGCATGTGAGTTTCTAGTGCATGCTTCATAGAATCTTAACACACTTTGAAAAAAAGAGATATTCTATGAAACGACAGCATGTAAAAAGTAATGGAAAACTCCATTCACTTTTCTCAGTGAATTGAAGTGTTTGAACAGACTGCTTCTCTGTGAGAGAAACGCATTTGAGATTTTAGTGAATGCTTCCTAGAATCTTAATGCACTTACAAAACAGTGATTTCTCTGAAATGACAACTTTGAAAAAGTAATTCAACACTCCATTCACTCCAAAGAGGGAATTGAAATGTTTGAATAGAATTCTTCTCATTTAAATAAAGTATGTGAGATTTTAGTGAATGCTTCATAGAACTTTAATGCACTTACAAAAGAAAGTCATTTTCTCTGTAACTTCAGCATTTTCATAGTAAAGCCACACTTCATTCTCGTCGCACAGTGAATTGAAGTATTTGGCCAGATTGCTCCTCTTTCAGAGAAACGCATGTGAGTTTCTGGTGAATGCTTCATAGAATCTTCATGCACTTACAAAACAAAGGGATTTTCTGTGAAACGACAGCATTTACAAAGTTACGCCAAACCCCATTCACCTTGCACAGTGAAGTGAAGTGTTTGAACAGACTGCTTCTCTGTGAGAGAAAGGCATGTGAGATTTTAGTGAATGCTTCCTAGAATCTTAATGCACTTACAAAACAAAGTGATTTCTCTGAAATGACAACTTTTAAAAAGTAATTCAACACTCCATTCACTTCAAAGAGGGAATTGAAATGTTTGAATAGAATTCGTCTCATTTAAAAAAACGTAAGAGAGATTTTAGTGAATGCTTCATAGAACTTTAATGCACTTGCAAAAGAAAGTGATTTTCTCTGTAACTACAGCATTTTCATAGTAAAACCAAACTTCATTCACTTCACACAGTGAATTGAAGTATTTGGACAGATTGCTCCTCTTTCAGAGAAACGCATGTCAGTTTCTCATGATTTCTTCATAGAATCTTAAATCACTTTCAAAACAACATGATTTTCAAACGAAAGTGATTTTATCTGAAACAATAGCATTTACAAATAATGCAATACTCCATTCAATTTGCACAGTAAGTTGAAGTGTTTGAAAACCCTACTTCAGATTCAGAGAAACGCATGTGGGTTTCTAGTGAATGCTTCCTAGAATCTTAATGCACTTACAAAACAAAGTGTTTTCTCTGAAATGACAACTTTTAAAAAGTAATTCAACACTCCATTCACTTCAAAGAGGGAATTGAAATGTTTGAATAGAATCTTCACATTTAAAAAAAGAATGTGAGAATTTAGTGAATGCTTCATAGAACTTTAATGCACTTACAAAAGAAAGTCATTTTTTCTGTAACTACAGCATTTTCATAGTAAAGCCACACTTTATTCACTTCGCACAGTGAATTAAAGTATTTGAACAGATTGCTCCTCTTTCAGAGAAACGCATGTGAGTTTCTGGTGAATGCTTCATAGAATCTTCATGCACTTACAAAACAAAGGGATTTTCTGTGAAACGACAGCATTTACAAAGTTACGCCAAACCCCATTCACTTTGCACAGTGAAGTGAAGTGTTTGAACAGACTGCTTCTCTGTGAGAGAAAGGCATGTGAGATTTTAGTGAATGCTTCCTAGAATCTTAATGCACTTACAAAACAAAGTGATTTCTCTGAAATGACAACTTTTAAAAAGTAATTCAACACTCCATTCACTTCAAAGAGGGAATTGAAATGTTTGAATAGAATTCTTCTCATTTAAAAAAACGTATGTGAGATTTTAGTGAATGCTTCATAGAATTTTAATGCACTCACAAAAGAAAGTCATTTTCTCTGTAACTACAGCATTTTCATAGTAAAGCCACACTTCATTCTCGTCGCACAGTGAATTGAAGTATTTGGCCAGATTGCTCCTCTATCAGAGAAACGCATGTGAGTTTCTGGTGAATGCTTCATAGAATCTTCATGCACTTACAAAACAAAGGGATTTTCTGTGAAACGACAGCATTTACAAAGTTACGCCAAACCCCATTCACCTTGCACAGTGAAGTGAAGTGTTTGAACAGACTGCTTCTCTGTGAGAGAAAGGCATGTGAGATTTTAGTGAATGCTTCCTAGAATCTTAATGCACTTACAAAACAAAGTGATTTCTCTGAAATGACAACTTTTAAAAAGTAATTCAACACTCCATTCACTTCTAAGAGGGAATTGAAATGTTTGAATAGAATTCTTCTCATTTAAAAAAAACGTAAGAGAGATTTTAGTGAATGCTTCATAGAACTTTAATGCACTTGCAAAAGAAAGTGATTTTCTCTGTAACTACAGCATTTTCATAGTAAAACGAAACTTCATTCACTTCACACAGTGAATTGAAGTATTTGGACATATTGCTCCTCTTTCAGAGAAACGCATGTCAGTTTCTCATGAATTCTTCATAGAACCTTAAATCACTTTCAAAACAACGTGATTTTCAAAAGAAAGTGATTTTATCTGAAACTCTAGCATTTACAAATAATGCAATACTCCATTAAATTTGCACAATAAATTGAAGTGTTTGAAAACCCTACTTCTGATTCAGAGAAACGCATGTGGGTTTCTAGTGAATGGTTCCTAGAATCATAATGCACTTACAAAACAAAGTGTTTTCTCTGAAATGAAAACTTTTAAAAAGTAATTCAACACTCCATTCACTTCAAAGAGGGAATTGAAATGTTTGAATAGAATTCTTCTCATTTAAAAAAAGTATGTGAGATTTTAGTGAATGCTTCATAGAACTTTAATGCACTTACAAAAGAAAGTCATTTTCTCTGTAACTACAGCATTTTCATAGTAAAGCCAAACTTCATTCTCGTCGCACAGTGAATTGAAGTATTTGAACAGATTGCTCTTCTTTCAGAGAAACTCATGTGAGTTTCTCGTGAATGCTTCATAGAATCTTAAATCACTTTCAAAAGAAAGTGATTTTCTCTGAAACTACAGCATTTACAAAAGAATGTAACACTCCATAAACCTTGCACAGTCAATTGAAGTGTTTGAACAGACTGATTTTCTTTAAGAGAAACGCATGCGAGTTTCTAGTGAATGCTTCATAGAATCTTAACATACTTTCAAAAAAAGAGATTTTCTATGAAACGACAGCATGTAAAAAGTAATGCAAAACTCCATTCACTTTTCGCAGTGCATGGAAGTGTTTGAACAGAATGTTTCTGTGTGAGAGAAACGCATGAGAGATTTTAGGAAATGCTTCCTAGAATGTTAATGAACTTTCAAAAGAAAGTGATTTTCTCTGAAACTATAGCATTTACAAGGAATGCAGTACTCCATTCAATTTGCACAGTAAGTTGAAGTGTTTGAAAAACCTACTTCTGATTCAGAGAAACGCATGTGTGTTTCTAGTGAATGCTTCCTAGAATCTTAATGCACTTACAAAACAAAGTGATTTTCTCTCAAATTTCAACATTTTTATAGTAAAGCCACACTTGCTTCACTTCGCACAGTGAATTGAAGCATTTGAACAGATGGCTCTCAGTCAGCGAAACACATGAGGGTTTCTAGTGAATGCTTCTTAGAATCCTAATGCATATTCAAAATAAAGGGCTTTTTTTCTGGAATTACCCCATTCTCACAGTAAAACCACAGTTCATTCACTTCACACAGTGAATTCAAGTATTTGAACAGATTGCTCCTCTTTCAGAGAAACGCATGTCAGTTTCTCGTGCATGCTCCATAGAATCTTAAATCACTTTCAAAAGAAAGACATTTTCAATGAAACAACATGTAAAAAGAAATGCAAAACTCCATTCACTTTTCACAGTGAATTGAAGTGTTTGAACAGACTGCTTCTCTGTGAGAGAAACGCATGTGAGAATTTAGTGAATGCTTCCTAGAATCTTAATGCACTTACAAAACAGTTATTTCTCTGAAATGACAACTTTGAAAAAGTAATTCAACACTCCATTCACTTCAAAGAGGGAATTGAAATATTTGAATAGAATTCTTCTCATTTAAAAAAAGTATGTGATATTTTAGTGAATGCTTCATAGAACTTTAATGCACTTACAAAAGAAAGTCATTTTCTCTGTAACTACAGCATTTTCATAGTAAAGCCACACTTCATTCTCGTCGCACAGTGAATTGAAGTATTTGGCCAGATTGCTCCTCTTTCAGAGAAACGCATGTGAGTTTCTGATGAATGCTTCATAGAATCTTCATGCACTTACAAAACAAAGAGATTTTCTGTGAAACGACAGCATTTACAAAGTTACGCCAAACCCCATTCACTTTGCACAGTGAAGTGAAGTGAAGAAGACTGCTTCTCTGTGAGAGAAAGGCATGTGAGATTTTAGTGAATGCTTCCTAGAATCTTAATGCACTTACAAAACAAAGTGATTTCTCTGAAATGACAACTTTTAAAAAGTAATTCAACACTCCATTCACTTCAAAGAGGGAATTGAAATGTTTGAATAGAATTCTTCTCATTTAAAAAAAACGTATGTGAGATTTTAGTGAATGCTTCCTAGAATCTTAATGCACTTAAAAACAAAGTGTTTTTCTCTCAAATTTCAACATTTTTATAGTAAAGCCACACTTGCTTCACTTCGCACAGTGAATTGAAGCATTTGAACAGACGGCTCTCAGTCAGCGAAACACATGAGGGTTTCTAGTGAATGCTTCTTAGAATCCTAATGCATATTCAAAATAAAGGGCTTTTTTCTGGAATTACCTCATTCTCACAGTAAAACCACAGTTCATTCACTTCACACAGTGAATTCAAGTATTTGAACAGATTGCTCCTCTTTCAGAGAAACGCATGTCAGTTTCTCGTGAATGCTTCATAGAATCTTAAATCACTTTCAAAAGAAAGACATTTTCAATGAAACAACATGTAAAAAGAAATGCAAAACTCCATTCACTTTTCACAGTGAATTGAAGTGTTTGAACAGACTGCTTCTCTGTGAGAGAAACGCATGTGAGGTTTTAGGGAATGCTTCTTAGAATCTTAAAGGCATTATCAAAAGAAAGTGATTTTCTCTGAAACTATACAATTTACAAGTAATGCAATACTCCATTCAGTTTGCACAGTAAGTTGAAGTGTATGAAAACCCTACTTGTGATTCAGAGAAACGCATGTGGGTTACTAGTGAATGCTTCAAAGAATCTTAATGCACTTTCAAAAGAAAGTGATTTTCTCTGAAACTACAGCATTTACAAAAGAATGCAACACTCCATAAACCTTGCACAGTCAATTGAAGTGTTTGAACAGACGGCTTTTCTTTATGAGAAACGCATGTGAGTTTCTAGTGCATGCTTCATAGAATATTAACACACTTTGAAAAAAAGAGATATTCTATGAAACGACAGCATGTAAAAAGTAATGCAAAACTCCATTCACTTTTCTCAGTGAATTGAAGTGTTTGAACAGACTGCTTCTCTGTGAGAGAAACGCATGAGAGATTTTAGGGAATGCTTCCTAGAATCTTAATGCACTTACAAAACAGTGATTTCTCTGAAATGACAACTTTGAAAAAGTAATTCAACACTCCATTCACTTCAAAGAGGGAATTGAAATGTTTGAATAGAATTCTTCTCATTTAAAAAAACGTATGTGAGATTTTAGTGAATGCTTCATAGAACTTTAATGCACTTACAAAAGAAAGTCATTTTCTCTGTAACTACAGAATTTTCATAGTAAAGCCACACTTCATTCTCGTCGCACAGTGAATTGAAGTATTTGGCCAGATTGCTCCTCTTTCAGAGAAACGCATGTGAGTTTCTGATGAATGCTTCATAGAATCTTCATGCACCTACAAAACAAAGAGATTTTCTGTGAAACGACAGCATTTACAAAGTTACGCCAAACCCCATTCACTTTTCACAGTGAAGTGAAGTGTTTGAACAGACTGCTTCTCTGTGAGAGAAACGCATGAGAGATTTTAGTGAATGCTTCCTAGAATCTTAATGCACTTACAAAACAAAGTGATTTCTCTGAAATGACAACTTTTAAAAAGTAATTCAACACTCCATTCACTTCAAAGAGGGAATTGAAATGTTTGAATAGAATTTTTCTCATTTAAAAAAAGTATGTGAGATTTTAGTGAATGCTTCATAGAACTTTAATGCACTTACAAAAGAAAGTCATTTTCTCTGTAACTACAGCATTTTCATAGTAAAGCCAAACTTCATTCACTTCGCACAGTGAATTGAAGTATTTGAACAGATTGCTCTTCTTTCAGAGAAACTCATGTGAGTTTCTCGTGAATGCTTCATAGAATCTTAAATCACTCTCAAAAGAAAGTGATTTTCTCTGAAACTACAGCATTTACAAAATAATGTAACACTCCATAAACCTTGCACAGTCAATTGAAGTGTTTGAACAGACTGATTTTCTTTAAGAGAAACGCATGCGAGTTTCTAGTGAATGCTTCATAGAATCTTAACATACTTTCAAAAAAAGAGATTTTCTATGAAACGACAGCATGTAAAAAGTAATGCAAAACTCCATTCACTTTTCGCAGTGCATGGATGTGTTTGAACAGAATGTTTCTGTGTGAGAGAAACGCATGAGAGATTTTAGGGAATGCTTCCTAGAATGTTAATGAACTTTCAAAAGAAAGTGATTTTCTCTGAAACTATAGCATTTACAAGTAATGCAGTACTCCATTCAATTTGCACAGTAAGTTGAAGTGTTTGAAAAACCTATTTCTGATTCAGAGAAACGCATGTGTGTTTCTAGTGAATGCTTCCTAGAATCTTAATGCACTTACAAAACAAAGTGATTTTCTCTCAAATTTCAACATTTTTATAGTAAAGCCACACTTGCTTCACTTCGCACAGTGAATTGAAGCATTTGAACAGACGGCTCTCAGTCAGCGAAACACATGAGGGTTTCTAGTGAATGCTTCTTAGAATCCTAATGCATATTCAAAATAAAGGGCTTTTTTTCTGGAATTACCCCATTCTCACAGTAAAACCACAGTTCATTCACTTCACACAGTGAATTCAAGTATTTGAACAGATTGCTCCTCTTTCAGAGAAACGCATGTCAGTTTCTCGTGAATGCTTCATAGAATCTTAAATCATTTTCAAAAGAAAGACATTTTCAATGAAACAACATGTAAAAAGAAATGCAAAACCCCATTCACTTTTCACAGTGAATTGAAGTGTTTGAACAGACTGCTTCTCTGTGAGAGAAACGCATGTGAGCTTTTAGGGAATGCTTCTTAGAATCTTAAAGGCATTATCAAAAGAAAGTGATTTTCTCTGAAACTATACAATTTACAAGTAATGCAATACTCCATTCAGTTTGCACAGTAAGTTGAAGTGCATGAAAACCCTACTTCTGATTCAGAGAAACGCATGTGGGTTACTAGTGAATGCTTCAAAGAATCTTAATGCACTTTCAAAAGAAAGTGATTTTCTCTGAAACTACAGCATTTACAAAAGAATGCAACACTCCATAAACCTTGCACAGTCAATTGAAGTGTTTGAACAGACGGCTTTTCTTTATGAGAAACGCATGTGAGTTTCTAGTGCATGCTTCATAGAATCTTAACACACTTTGAAAAAAAGAGATATTCTATGAAACGACAACATGTAAAAAGTAATGGAAAACTCCATTCACTTTTCTCAGTGAATTGAAGTGTTTGAACAGACTGCTTCTCTGTGAGAGAAACGCATTTGAGATTTTAGTGAATGCTTCCTAGAATCTTAATGCACTTACAAAACAGTGATTTCTCTGAAATGACAACTTTGAAAAAGTAATTCAACACTCCATTCACTCCAAAGAGGGAATTGAAATGTTTGAATAGAATTCTTCTCATTTAAATAAAGTATGTGAGATTTTAGTGAATGCTTCATAGAACTTTAATGCACTTACAAAAGAAAGTCATTTTCTCTGTAACTTCAGCATTTTCATAGTAAAGCCACACTTCATTCTCGTCGCACAGTGAATTGAAGTATTTGGCCAGATTGCTCCTCTTTCAGAGAAACGCATGTGAGTTTCTGGTGAATGCTTCATAGAATCTTCATGCACTTACAAAACAAAGGGATTTTCTGTGAAACGACAGCATTTACAAAGTTACGCCAAACCCCATTCACCTTGCACAGTGAAGTGAAGTGTTTGAACAGACTGCTTCTCTGTGAGAGAAAGGCATGTGAGATTTTAGTGAATGCTTCCTAGAATCTTAATGCACTTACAAAACAAAGTGATTTCTCTGAAATGACAACTTTTAAAAAGTAATTCAACACTCCATTCACTTCAAAGAGGGAATTGAAATGTTTGAATAGAATTCTTCTCATTTAAAAAAACGTAAGAGAGATTTTAGTGAATGCTTCATAGAACTTTAATGCACTTGCAAAAGAAAGTGATTTTCTCTGTAACTACAGCATTTTCATAGTAAAACCAAACTTCATTCACTTCACACAGTGAATTGAAGTATTTGGACAGATTGCTCCTCTTTCAGAGAAACGCATGTCAGTTTCTCATGAATTCTTCATAGAATTTTAAATCACTTTCAAAACAACGTGATTTTCAAACGAAAGTGATTTTATCTGAAACAATAGCATTTACAAATAATGCAATACTCTATTCAATTTGCACAGTAAGTTGAAGTGTTTGAAAACCCTACTTCAGATTCAGAGAAACGCATGTGGGTTTCTAGTGAATGCTTCCTAGAATCTTAATGCACTTACAAAACAAAGTGATTTCTCTGAAATGACAACTTTTAAAAAGTAATTCAACACTCCATTCACTTCAAAGAGGGAATTGAAATGTTTGAATAGAATTCTTCTCATTTAAAAAAACGTATGTGAGATTTTAGTGAATGCTTCATAGAACTTTAATGCACTTACAAAAGAAAGTCATTTTCTCTGTAACTACAGCATTTTCATAGTAAAGCCACACTTCATTCTCGTCGCACAGTGAATTGAAGTATTTGGCCAGATTGCTCCTCTTTCAGAGAAACGCATGTGAGTTTCTGGTGAATGCTTCATAGAATCTTCATGCACTTACAAAACAAAGAGATTTTCTGTGAAACGACAGCATTTACAAAGTTACGCCAAACCCCATTCACTTTGCACAGGGAAGTGAAGTGTTTGAACAGACTGCTTCTCTGTGAGAGAAAGGCATGTGAGATTTTTGTGTATTCTTCCTAGAATCTCAATGCACTTACAAAACAAAGTGATTTCTCTGAAATGACAACTTTTAAAAAGTAATTCAACACTCCATTCACTTCAAAGAGTGAATTGAAATGTTTGAATAGAGTTCTTCTTTTTCAAAAAAACGTAAGAGAGATTTTAGTGAATGCTTCATAGAACTTTAATGCACTTGCAAAAGAAAGTGATTTTCTCTGTAACTACAGCATTTTCATACTAAAACCAAACTTCATTCACTTCACACAGTGAATTGAAGTATTTGGACAGATTGCTTTTCTTTCAGAGAAACGCATGTCAGTTTCTCATGAATTCTTCATAGAATCTTAAATCACTTTCAAAACAACGTGGTTTTCAAAAGAAAGCGATTTTATCTGAAACTATAGCATTTACAAATAATGCAATACTCCATTCAATTTGCACAGTAAGTTGAAGTGTTTGAAAACCCTACTTCTGATTCAGAGAAACGCATGTGGGTTTCTAGTGAATGCTTCCTAGAATCATAATGCACTTACAAAACAATGTGATTTCTCTGAAATGACAACTTTTAAAAAGTAATTCAACAGTCCATTCACTTCAAAGAGGGAATTGAAATGTTTGAATAGAATTCTTCTCATTTAAAAAAAACGTATGTGAGATTTTAGTGAATGCTTCATAGAACTTTAATGCACTTACAAAAGAAAGTCATTTTCTCTGTAACTACAGCATTTTCATAGTTAAGTCACACTTCATTCTCGTCGCACAGTGAATTGAAGTATTTGGCCAGATTGCTCCTCTTTCAGAGAAACGCATGTGAGTTTCTGGTGAATGCTTCATAGAATCTTCATGCACTTACAAAACAAAGAGATTTTCTGTGAAACGACAGCATTTACAAAGTTACGCCAAACCCCATTCACTTTGCACAGTGAAGTGAAGTGTTTGAACAGACTGCTTCTCTGTGAGAGAAAGGCATGTGAGATTTTAGTGAAAGCTTCCTAGAATCTTAATGCACTTACAAAACAAAGTGATTTCTCTGAAATGACAACTTTTAAAAAGTAATTCAACACTCCATTCACTTCAAAGAGGGAATTGAAATGTTTGAATAGAATTCTTCTCATTTAAAAAAAGTATGTGAGATTTTAGTGAATGCTTCATGGAACTTTAATGCACTTACAAAAGAAAGTCATTTTCTCTGTAACTACAGCATTTTCATAGTAAAGCCACACTTCATTCACTTCGTACAGTGAATTGAAGTATTTGAACAGATTGCTCTTCTTTCAGAGAAACTCATGTGAGTTTCTCGTGAATGCGTCATAGAATCTTAAATCACTTTCAAAAGAAAGTGATTTTCTCTGAAACTACAGCATTTACAAAATAATGTAACACTCCATAAACCTTGCACAGTCTATTGAAGTGTTTGAACAGACTGATTTTCTTTAAGAGAAACGCATGCGAGTTTCTAGTGAATGCTTCATAGAATCTTAACATACTTTCAAAAAAAGAGATTTTCTATGAAACGACAGCATGTAAAAAGTAATGCAAAACTCCATTCACTTTTCGCAGTGCATGGAAGTGTTTGAACAGAATGTTTCTGTGTGAGAGAAACGCATGAGAGATTTTAGGGAATGCTTCCTAGAATGTTAATGAACTTTCAAAAGAAAGTGATTTTCTCTGCAACTATAGCATTTACAAGTAATGCAATACTCCATTCAATTTGCACAGTAAGTTGAAGTGTTTGAAAAACCTACTTCTGATTCAGAGAAATGCATATGGGTTTCTAGTGAATGCTTCCTAGAATCTTAACGCACTTACAAAAGTGTTGGAACAGACTGCTTCTCTTTCAGAGAAACAGATGTGAGTTTCTTGTGAATGCTTGTAAGTAGCTTAAGGCACTTTCAAAAGAGAGTTATTTTCTCTAAAAGGAGAGCATTTAGAAAGTGAAGCAACACTCCATTCACTTTGCACAGTGAATTGAAGTCTTGGAACAGACTGCTTCTCTTTCATAAAATGCATGTGAGTTTCTTGTGAATGCTTGTAAGTAGCTTAAGGCAGTTTCAAAAGAGAGTGATTTTCTCTAAAAGGAGAGCATTTAGAAAGTTAAGCAACACTCCATTCACTTCGAACAGTGAATTGAAGTGTTGGAACAGATTGCTTCTCTTTCAGAGAAACGCATGTGGATTTCTGTTGAATGCTTGTAAGTTGCTTAAGGTACTTTCAAAGAAAAGTGATTTTCTCTGAAAGGACAGCATTTAGAAAGTGAAGCAACACTCCGTTCACTTCGCACAGTGAATTGAAGTGTTGGAACAGACAGCTTCTCTTTCATAGAAACACATTTGAATTTCCTGTGAATGCTTGTAAGTAGCTTAAGGCACTTTCAAAGAAAGTGATTTTCTCTGAACCTACAGCATTTAGAATGTGAAGCAACACTCCATTCACTTCGCACAGTGAATTGAAGTGTTGGAAGAGACAGCTTCTCTTTCAGAGAAACGCATGTGAATTTTTTGTGAATGCTTTTAAGTGGCTTTAGGCACTTTCAAAGGAAAGTGATTTTCCGAAAGGACAGCATTTAGAAAGTTAAGCAACACTCCATTCATTTCGCACAGTGAATTGAAGTGTTGGAACAGACTGCTTCTCTTTCAGAGAAACGCATGTGAATTTCTGTTAAAAGCTTGTAAGTAGCTTAAGGCACTTTCAAAGGAAAGTGATTTTTTTCTGAAAGGACAACATTTAGATAGTGAAGGAATACTCCATTCACTTCGCACAGTGAATTGAAGTGTTGGAACAGACTGCTTCTCTTTCAGAGAAACAGATGTGAGTTTTTTGTGAATGCTTGTAAGTTGCTTAAGGCAGTTTCAAAGGATAGTTATTTTCTCTAAAAAGAGAGTATTTAGAAATTGAAGCAACACTCCATTCACTTCGCACAGAGAATTGAAGTGTTGGAACAGACTGCTTCTCTTTCAGAGAAACGCATGTGAATTTCTGTTGAATGCTTGTAAGTTGCTTAGGGCACTTTCAAAGGAACGTGATTTTCTCTGAAAGGACAGCATATAGAAAGTGAAGCAACACTCCATTCACTTCGCACAATGAATTGAAGTGTTGGAACAGACAGCTTCTCTTTCAGAGAAACGGATGTGAGTATTTTGTGAATGCTTTTAAGTAGCTTAAGGCACTTTCAAAGGAAAGTGATTTTCGCTGAAAGGACAGCATTTAGAATGTGAAGGAACACTTCATTCACTTCGCACAGTGAATTGAAGTGTTGGAACAGACTGCTTCTTTTTCAGAGAAACAGATGTGAGTTTCTTGTGAATGCTTGTAAGTAGCTTAAGGCAGTTTCAAAAGAGAGTGATTTTCTCTAAAAGGAGAGCGTTTAGAAAGTGAAGCAACACTCCATTAACTTCGCGCAGTGAATTGAAGTGTTGGAACAGACTGCTTCTCTTTCATAGAAACGCATTTGAGTTTCCTGTGAATGCTTGTAAGTACCTTAAGGCACTTTCATAGGGAAGTGATTTTCTCTGAAACTAAAGCATTTAGAATGTGAAGGAACACTCCATTCACTTCGCACAGTGAATTGAAGTGTTCGAACACACTGCTTCTCTTTCAGAGAAACGGATGTGCGTTTTTTTTGTGAATGCTTGTAAGTAGCTTAAGGCAGTTTCAAAAGAGAGTGATTTTCTCTAAAAGGAAGCGTTTAGAAAGTGAAGCAACACTCCATTCACTTCGCACAGTGAATTGAAGTGTTGGAACAAACTGCTTCTCTTTCAGAGAAATGCATGTGAATTTCTGTTGAATGCTTATAAGTTGCTTAAGGCACTTTCAAAGGAAAGTGATTTTCTCTGAAAGGACAGCATTTAGAAAGTGAAGCAACACTCCATTCACATTGCACAGTGAATAGAGGTGTTGGATCAGACTGCTTCTCTTTCAGAGAAACGCATATGAATTTCTGTTGAATGCTTTCAAGCAGCTTAAGGCACTTTTAAAGGAACGTGATTTTCTCTGAAAGTACAGCATTTAGAAAGTGAAGCAACACTCCATTTACTTCGCACAGTGAATTGAAGTGTTGGAACAGACTGCTTCTCTTTCAGAGAAACAGATGTCAGTTTCTTGTGAATGCTTGTAAGTAGCTTAAGGCAGTTTCAAAAGAGAGTGATTTTCTCTAAAAGGAGAGCATTTAGAAAGTGAAGCAACACTCCATTCACTTCGCACAGTGAATTGAAGTGTTGGAACAGACTGCTTCTCTTTCAGAGAAACGCATGTGAATTTCTGTTGAATGCTTGTAAGTAGCTTAAGGCAGTATCAAAGGAAAGTGATTTTCTCTGAAAGGACAGCATTTAGAACGTAAAGCAACACTCCATTCACTTTGAACAGTGAATTGAAGTGTTGGAACAGACTGCTTCTCTTTCAGAGAAACGGATGTGAGTTTTTTGTGAATGCTTTTAAGTAGAAAAGGCACTTTCAAAGGAAAGTGATTTTCTCTGAAAGACAGTATTTAGAATGTGGAGGAACACTCCATTCACTTCGCACAGTGAATTGAAGTGTTGGAACAGACTGCTTCTCTTTCAGAGAAACACATGTGAATTTCTGTTGAATGCTTATAAGTTGCTTAAGGCACATTCAAAGGAAAGTGATTTTCTCTGAAAGGACTGCATTTAGAAAGTAAAGCATCACTCCATTCACTTCGCACAGTGAACTGAAGTGTTGGAACAGACAGCTTTTCTTTTAGAAAAATGCATGTGAGTTTCTTGTGAATGCTTGTAAGTACCTTAAGGCACTTTCAAAGAAAAGTGATTTTCTCTGAAAGGACAGCATTTAGAAAGTTTAGCAACACTCCATTCACTTCACACAGTGAATTGAAGTGTTGTAACAGACTGCTTCTCTTTCAGAGAAACGGATGTGAGTTTTTTGTGAATGCTTCTAAGTAGCTTAAGGCACTTTCAAAGGAAAGTGATTTTCTCTGAAACTACAGCATTTAGAATGTGAAGGAACACTCCATTCACTTCGCAAAGTGAATTGAAATGTTGGAACAGACTGCTTCTCATTCAGAGAAACGGATGTGAGTTTTTTGTGAATCCTTGTAAGTAGCTTAAGGCACTTTCAAAGGAAAGTGATTTTCTCTGAATGGACAGCATTTAGAAAGTGAAGCAACACTCCATTCACATTGCACAGTGAATAGAGGTGTTGGATCAGACTGCTTCTCTTTCAGAGAAACGCATATGAATTTCTGTTGAATGCTTTCAAGCAGCTTAAGGCACTTTTAAAGAACGTGATTTTCTCTGAAAGGACAGGATTTAGAAAGTGAAGCAACACTCCATTTACTTCGCACAGTGAATTGAAGTGTTGGAACAGACTGCTTCTCTTTCAGAGAAACAGATGTCAGTTTCTTTTGAATGCTTGTAAGTAGCTTAAGGCAGTTTCAAAAGAGAGTGATTTTCTCTGAAAGGAGAGCATTTAGAAAGTGAAGCAACACTCCATTCACTTCGCACAGTGAATTGAAGTGTTGGAACAGACTGCTTCTCTTTCAGAGAAACGCAGGTGAATTTCTGTTGAATGCGTGTAAGTAGCTTAAGGCACTTTCAAAGGAAAGTGATTTTCTCTGAAACCACAGCATTTAGAAAGTGAAGCAACACTCCATTCAATTCGCACAGTGAACTGAAGTGTTGGAACAGACTGCTTTTCTTTTAGAAAAATGCATGTGAGTTACTTGGGAATGCTTGTAAGTACCTTAAGGCACTTTCAAAGAAAAGTGATTTTCTCTGAAAGGAGAGCATTAAGAAAGTTTAGCAACACTCCATTCACTTCACACAGTGAATTGAAGAGTTTTAACAGACTGCTTCTCTTTCAGAGAAACGGATGTGAGTTTTTTGTGAATGCTTGTAAGTTGCTTAAGGCACTTTCAAAGGAAAGTGATTTTCTCTGAAACTACAGTATTTTGAATGTGAAGGAACACTCCATTCACTTCGCAAAGTGAATTGAAGTGTTGGAACAGACTGCTTCTCATTCAGAGAAACGGATGTGAGTTTTTTGTGAATCCTTGTAAGTAGCTTAAGGCACTTTCAAAGGAAAGTGATTTTCTCTGAAAGGACAGCATTTAGAAAGTAAAGCAACACTCCATTCACTTTGCACAGTGAATTGAAGTGTTGGAACAGACTGCTTCTCTTTCAGAGAAACGGATGTGAGTTTTTTGTGAATGCTTTTAAGTAGCTCAAGGCACTTTCAAAGGAAAGTGATTTTCTCTGAAAGACAGCATTTAGAATGTGGAGGAACACTCCATTCACTTCGCACAGTGAATAGAAGTTTTGGAACAGACTGCTTCTCTTTCAGAGAAACAGATGTGAGTTTCTTGTGAATGCTTGTACGTAGCTTAAGGCAGTTTCAAAAGAGAGTGATTTTCTCTAAAAGGAGAGCGTTTAGAAAGTGAAGCAACACTCCATTCACTTCGCACAGTGAATTGAAGTGTTGGAACAGACTGCTTCTCTTTCAGAGAAACGCCTGTGAGTTTCTGTTGAATGCTTATAAGTTGCTTAAGGCACTTTCAAAGGAAAGTGATTTTCTCTGAAAGGACAGCATTTAGAAAGTGAAGCAACACTCCATTCACTTGGCACAGTGAATTGAAGTGTTGTAACAGACTGCTTCTCTTTCAGAGAAACGCATGTGAATTTCTGTTGAATGCTTGTAAGTAGCTTAAGGCAGTATCAAAGGAAAGTGATTTTCTCTGAAAGGACAGCATTTAGAACGTAAAGCAACACTCCATTCATTTTGAACAGTGAATTGAAGTGTTGGAACAGACTGCTTCTCTTTCAGAGAAACGGATGTGAGTTTTTTGTGAATGCTTTTAAGTAGAAAAGGCACTTTCAAAGGAAAGTGATTTTCTCTGAAAGACAGTATTTAGAATGTGGAGGAACACTCCATTCACTTCGCACAGTGAATTGAAGTGTTGGAACAGACTGCTTCTCTTACAGAGAAACACATGTGAATTTCTGTTGAATGCTTATAAGTTGCTTAAGGCACTTTCAAAGGAAAGTGATTTTCTCTGAAAGGACTGCATTTAGAAAGTAAAGCATCACTCCATTCACTTTGCACAGTGAACTGAAGTGTTGGAACAGACAGCTTTTCTTTTAGAAAAATGCATGTGAGTTTCTTGTGAATGCTTGTAAGTACCTTAAGGCACTTTCAAAGAAAAGTGATTTTCTCTGAAAGGAGAGCATTTAGAAAGTTTAGCAACACTCCATTCACTTCACACAGTGAATTGAAGTGTTGTAACAGACTGCTTCTCTTTCAGAGAAACGGATGTGAGTTTTTTGTGAATGCTTGTAAGTAGCTTAAGGCACTTTCAAAGGAAAGTGATTTTCTCTGAAACTACAGCATTTAGAATGGGAAGGAACACTCCATTCACTTCGCAAAGTGAATTGAAGTGTTGGAACAGACTGCTTCTCATTCAGAGAAACGGATGTGAGTTTTTTGTGAATCCTTGTAAGTAGCTTAAGGCACTTTCAAAGGAAAGTGATTTTCTCTGAATGGACAGCATTTAGAAAGTGAAGCAACACTCCATTCACATTGCACAGTGAATAGAGGTGTTGGATCAGACTGTTTCTCTTTCAGAGAAACGCATATGAATTTCTGTTGAATGCTTTCAAGCAGCTTAAGGCACTTTTAAAGAACGTGATTTTCTCTGAAAGGACAGCATTTAGAAAGTGAAGCAACACTCCATTTACTTCGCACAGTGAATTGAAGTGTTGGAACAGACTGCTTCTCTTTCAGAGAAACAGATGTCAGTTTCTTTTGAATGCTTGTAAGTAGCTTAAGGCAGTTTCAAAAGAGAGTGATTTTCTCTGAAAGGAGAGCATTTAGAAAGTGAAGCAACACTCCATTCACTTCGCACAGTGAATTGAAGTGTTGGAACAGACTGCTTCTCTTTCAGAGAAACGCAGGTGAATTTCTGTTGAATGCGTGTAAGTAGCTTAAGGCACTTTCAAAGGAAAGTGATTTTCTCTGAAACCACAGCATTTAGAAAGTGAAGCAACACTCCATTCAATTCGCACAGTGAACTGAAGTGTTGGAACAGACTGCTTTTCTTTTAGAAAAATGCACGTGAGTTACTTGGGAATGCTTGTAAGTACCTTAAGGCACTTTCAAAGAAAAGTGATTTTCTCTGAAAGGAGAGCATTAAGAAAGTTTAGCAACACTCCATTCACTTCACACAGTGAATTGAAGAGTTTTAACAGACTGCTTCTCTTTCAGAGAAACGGATGTGAGTTTTTTGTGAATGCTTGTAAGTTGCTTAAGGCACTTTCAAAGGAAAGTGATTTTCTCTGAAACTACAGTATTTTGAATGTAAAGGAACACTCCATTCACTTCGCAAAGTGAATTGAAGTGTTGGAACAGACTGCTTCTCATTCAGAGAAACGGATGTGAGTTTTTTGTGAATCCTTGTAAGTAGCTTAAGGCACTTTCAAAGGAAAGTGATTTTCTCTGAAAGGACAGCATTTAGAAAGTAAAGCAACACTCCATTCACTTTGCACAGTGAATTGAAGTGTTGGAACAGACTGCTTCTCTTTCAGAGAAACGGATGTGAGTTTTTTGTGAATGCTTTTAAGTAGCTCAAGGCACTTTCAAAGGAAAGTGATTTTCTCTGAAAGACAGCATTTAGAAAGTGAAGCAACACTCCATTCACTTCGCACAGTGAATTGAAGTGTTGGAACAGACTGCTTCTCTTTCAGAGAAACAGATGTGAGTTTCTTGTGAATGCTTGTACGTAGCTTAAGGCAGTTTCAAAAGAGAGTGATTTTCTCTACAAGGAGAGCGTTTAGAAAGTGAAGCAACACTCCATTCACTTCGCACAGTGAATTGAAGTGTTGGAACAGACTGCTTCTCTTTCAGAGAAACGCCTGTGAGTTTCTGTTGAATGCTTATAAGTTGCTTAAGGCACTTTCAAAGGAAAGTGATTTTCTCTGAAAGGACAGCATTTAGAAAGTGAAGCAACACTCCATTCACTTGGCACAGTGAATTGAAGTGTTGTAACAGACTGCTTCTCTTTCAGAGAAACAGATGTCAGTTTCTTGTGAATGCTTGTAAATAGCTTAAGGTAGTTTCAAAAGAGAGTGAATTTCTCTAAAAGGAGAGCATTTAGAAAGTGAAGCAGCACTCCATTCACTTCGCACAGTGAATTGAAGTGTTGGAATACACTGCTTCTCTTTCATAAAAATGCATGTGAGTTTCTTGTGAATGCTTTTAATTAGCTTAAGGCAATTTCAAAATAGAGTGACTTTCTCTAAAAGGAGAGCATTTAGAGAGTGAAGCAACACTCCATTCACTTCGCACAGTGAATTGAATTTTTGGAACAGACTGCTTATCTTTCAGCGAAACGCATGTGAATTTTTATCGAATGCTTGGAAGATGCTTAAGGCACTTTCAAAGGAAAGTGATTTTCTCAAAAAGGACAGGATTTAGAAAGTGAAGCAATACTCCATTCACTTCGCACAGTGAATTGAAGTGTTGGAACAGACTGCTTCTCTTTCAGAGAAACGCATATGAATTTCGGATGAATTCTTTCATGCAGCTTAAGGCACTTTCAAAGGAAGGTGATTTTCTCTGAAAGGAGAGCATTTAGAAAGTGACGCAACACTCCATTCACTTCGCACAGTGAATTGAAGAGTTGGAACAGACTGCTTCTCTTTCAGAGAAACGCATGTGAATTTCTGTTGAATGCTTCTAAATAGCTTAAGGCACTTTCAAATGAAAGTGATTTCATCTGAAAGGACAGAATTTATAAAGTTATGCAACACTCCATTCACTTCGCACAGTGAATTGAAGTGTAGGAACAGAATGCTTCTCTTTTAGAAAAGTGCATGTGAGTTTCTTGTGAATGCTTGTAACTAGCTTAATGCACTTTCAAAGGAAAGTGATTTTCTCTAAAAGGAGAGCATTTAGAAAGTGAAGCAACACTCCATTCACTTCGCACAGTGATTTGAAGTGTTGGAGAGACAGCTTCTCTTTCAGAGAAACGCATATGAATTTCTGTTGAATGCTTTCAAGCAGCTTAAGGGTCTTTCAATGAATGTGATTTTCTCTGAAAAGACAGCATTTAGAAAGTGACACAACACTCCATTCACTTCGCACCGTGAATTGCAGTGTTGGAAGAGACGGCTTCTCTTTCAGAGAAACGCATATGAATTTTTGTTAAATGCTTTCAAGCAGCTTAAGGCTCTTTCAAAGGAACGTGATTTTCTCTGAAAGGACAGCATTTAGAAAGTGAAGCAATACTCCATTCACTTGGCACAGTGAATTGACTTGTTGTAACAGACTGCTTCTCTTTCAGAGAAATAGATGTGAGTTTCTTGTGAATGCTTGTACGTAGCTTAAGGCAGTTTCAAGAGACAGTGATTTTCTCTAAAAGGAGAGCATTTAGAAAGTGAAGCAACACTCCATTCACTTCGCACAGTGAATTGAAGTGTTGGAACAGACTGCTTCTCTTTCAGAGAAACGCATGTGAATTTCTGTTGAATGCTTGTAAGTAGCTTAAGGCAGTTTCAAAAGAAAGTGATTTTCTCAGAAAGGACAGCATTTAGAAAGTGAAGCAACACTCCATTCACTTCGAACAGTGAATTGAAGTTTTGGAACAGACTGCTTCTCTTTCAAAATGCATGTGAGTTTCTTGTGAATGCTTGTAAGTAGCTTAAGGCACTTTGAAAGGAAAGTGATTTTCTCTGAAAGGACATCATTTAGAAAGTGAAGCAACACTCCATTCACTTCGCACAGTGAATTGAAGTGTTGTAACAGACTGCTTCTCTTTCAGAGAAACATATGTGAGTTTCTTGTGAATGCTTGTAAGTAGCTTAAGGCAGTTTCAAAAGAGAGTGATTTTCTCTTAAAGGACAGCATTTCGAAAGTGAATCAACACTCCATTCACTTCACACAGTGAATTGAAGTGTTTGAAGAGACTGCTTTTCTTTAAGAGAAACGCATATGAATTTCTGTTGAATTCTTTCAAGCAGCTTAAGGCACTTTCAAAGGAAGGTGATTTTCTCTGAAAGGAGAGCATTTAGAAAGTGAAGCAACACTCCATTCACTACGCACAGTGAATTGAAGTGTTGGAACAGAGTGCTTCTCTTTCAGAGAACCGCATGTGAATTTCTGTTGAATGCTTTCAGGCAGCTTAAGGCTCTTTCAAGGAACGTGATATTCTCTGTAAAAACAGCATTTAGAAAGTGACACAACACTCCATTCACTTCGCACAGTGAATTGCAGTGTTGGAACAGACTGCTTCTCTTTTAGAAAAGTGCATGTGAATTTCTGTTGAATGCTTGTAAGTAGCTTAAGGCAGTTTCAAAAGAGAGTGATTTTCTCTGAAAGGAGAGCATTGAGAAAGTGAAGCAACACTCTATTCACTTCGCACAGTGAATTGAAGTGTTGGAACAGACTGCCTCTCTTTCATAAAAATGCATGTGAGTTTCTTGTGAATGCTTTTAAGGAGCTTAAGGCAGTTTCAAAAGAGAGTGATTTTCTCTAAAAGGAGAGCATTTAGAAAGTGAAGCAACACTCCATTCACTTTGCACAGTGAATTGAAGTGTTGGAACAGACTGCTTCTCTTGCAGAGAAACGGATGTGAGTTTTTTGTGAATCCTTGTAAGTATTTTAAGGCACTTTCAAAGGAAAGTGATTTTCTCTGAAAGGACAGCATTTAGAAAGTGAAGCAATTCTCCATTCACTTCGCACAGTGAATTGAAGTGTTGGAACTGACTGCTTCTCTTTCAGAGAAACGCATGTGAATTTCTGTTGAATGCTGGTAAGTAGCTTAAGGCACTTTCAAAGGAAAGTGATTTTCTCTAAAAGGAGTGCATGTATAAAGTGAAGCAACACTCCATTCACGTCGCACAGTGAATTGAAGTGTTGGAACAGACTGCTTCTCTTTTAGAAAAATGCATGTGAGTTTCTTGTGAATGCTTGTAAGTAGCTTAAGGCACTTTCAAAGGAAAGTGATTTTCTCTGAAAGGACAGCATTTAGAAAGTGAAGCAAAACACCATTCACTTCGCACAGTGAATTGAAGTGTTGGAACAGACTGCTTTTCTTTAAGAGAAACGCATATGAATTTCTGTTGAATTCTTTCAAGCAGCTTAAGGCACTTTCAAAGGAAGGTGATTTTCTCTGAAAGGAGAGCATTTAGAAAGTGAAGCAACACTCCATTCACTACGCACAGTGAATTGAAGTGTTGGAACAGAGTGCTTCTCTTTCAGAGAACCGCATGTGAATTTCTGTTGAATGCTTTCAGGCAGCTTAAGGCTCTTTCAAGGAACGTGATATTCTCTGTAAAAACAGCATTTAGAAAGTGACACAACACTCCATTCACTTCGCACAGTGAATTGCAGTGTTGGAAAAGACTGCTTCTCTTTTAGAAAAGTGCATGTGAGTTTCTTGTGAATGCTTGTAAGTAACTTAATGCAATTTCAAAGAAAAGTGATATTCTCTAAAAGGAGAGCATTTAGAAAGTGAAGCTACACTCCATTCACTTCGCACAGTGATTTGAAGTGTTGGAGAGACAGCTTCTCTTTCAGAGAAACGCATGTGAATTTCTGTTGAATGCTTTCAGGCAGCTTAAGGCTCTTTCAAGGAACGTGATATTCTCTGAAAAAACAGCATTTAGAAAGTGACACAACACTCCATTCACTTCGCACTGTGAATTGCAGTGTTGTAAGAGACTAAGAGACAGCTTCTCTTTCAGAGAAACGCATGTGAATTTCTGTTGAATGCTTTCAGGCAGCTTAAGGCTCTTTCAAGGAACGTGATATTCTCTGAAAAAACAGCATTTAGAAAGTGACACAACACTCCATTCACTTCGCACTGTGAATTGCAGTGTTGTAAGAGACTAAGAGACAGCTTCTCTTTCAGAGAAACGCATATGAATTTCTGTTGAATGCTTTCAAACAGCTTAAGGCTCTTTCAAAGGAACGTGATATTCTCTGTAAAAACAGCATTTAGAAAGTGAATCAACACTCCATTCAATTCGCACAGTGAATTGAAGTGTTGGAACAGACTGCTTCTCCTTCAAAGAAACGCATGTGAATTTCTGTTGAGTGCTTGTAAGTAGCTTAACGCAGTTTCATAGCAAAGTGATTTTCTCTGAAAGGACAGCATTAAGAAAGTGAAGCAACACTCCATTCACTTCTAACAGAGTATTTAAGTGTTGGAACAGACTGCTTCTCTTTCAGAAAAACAAATGTGAGTTTCTTGTGAATGCTTGTAAGTAGCTTAAGGCAGTTTCAAAAGAGAGTGATTTTCTCTAAAAAGAAAGCATTTAGAAAGTGAAGCAACACTCCATTCACTTCGCACAGTGAATTGAAGTGTTGGAACAGACTGCTTCTCTTTCATAAAAATGCATGTGAGTTTCTTGTGAATGCTTGTAAGTAGCTTAAGGCAGTTTCAAAAGAGAGTGATTTTCTCTAAAAGGAGAGCATTTAGAAAGTGAAGCAACACTCCATTCACTTCGCACAGTGAATTGAAGTGTTGGAACAGACTGCTTCTCTTGCAGAGAAACGGATGTGATTTTTTGTGAATGCTTGTAAGTATTTTAAGGCACTTTCAAAGGAAAGTGATTTTCTCTGAAAGGACAGCATTTAGAAAGCGAAGCAATACTCCATTCACTTCGCACAGTGAATTGAAGTGTTGGAAGAGACTGCTTCTCTTTCAGAAAAACGCATGTGAATTTCTGTCTAATGCTCGTAAGTTGCTTAAAGCACTTTCAAAGGAAAGTGATTTTCTCTGAAAGGAGAGCATTTAGAAAGTGAAGCAACACTCTATTCACTTCGCACAGTGAATTGAAGTGTTGGAACAGACTGCTTCTCTTTCATAAAAATGCATGTGAGTTTCTTGTGAATGCTTTTAAGTAGCTTAAGGCAGCTTCAAAAGAGAGTGATTTTTCTCTAAAAGGAGAGCATTTAGAAAGTGAAGCAACACTCCATTCTCTTCGCACAGTGAATTGAAGTGTTGGAACAGACTGCTTCTCTTGCAGAGAAACGGATGTGATTTTTTGTGAATGCTTGTAAGTATTTTAAGGCACTTTCAAAGGAAAGTGATTTTCTCTGAAAGGACAGCATTTAGAAAGTGAAGCAATACTCCATTCACTTCGCACAGTGAATTGAAGTGTTGGAACAGACTGCTTCTCTTTCAGAGAAACGCATGTGAATTTCTGTTGAATCTGGTAAGTAGCTTAAGGCACTTTCAAAGGAAAGTGATTTACTCTAAAAGGAGAGCATTTAGAAAGTGAAGCAACACTCCATTCACTTCGCACAGTGAATTGAAGTGTTGGAAGAGACTGCTTCTCTTTTAGAAAAATGCATGTGAGATTCTTGTTGATGCTTGTAAGTAGCTTAAGGCACTTTCAAAGGAAAGTGATTTTCTCTGAAAGGACAGCATTTAGAAAGTGAAGGAAAACCCCATTCACTTCGCACAGTGAATTGAAGTGTTGGAACAGACTGCTTTTCTTTAAGAGAAACGCATATGAATTTCTGTTGAGTTCTTTCAAGCAGCTTAAGGCACTTTCAAAGGAAGGTGATTTTCTCTGAAAGGAGAGCATTTAGAAAGTGAAGCAACACTCCATTCACTACGCACAGTGAATTGAAGGGTTGCAACAGAGTGCTTCTCTTTCAGAGAATCGCATGTGAATTTCTGTTGAATGCTTGTAAGTAGCTTAAGGCACTTTCAAATGAAAGTGATTTCATCTGAAAGGACAGAATTTAGAAAGTGAAGCAACACTCCATTCACTTCGCACAGTGAATTGAAGTGTAGGAACAGACTGCTTCTCTTTTAGAAAAGTGCATGTGAGTTTCTTGTGAATGCTTGTAAGTAACTTAATGCAATTTCAAAGGAAAGTGATTTTCTCTGACAGGACAGCATTTAGAAAGTGAAGCAACACTCCATTCACTTCACACAGTGAATTGATGTGTTGGAACAGACTGCTTCTCTTACAGAGAAACGCATGTGAATTTCTGTTGAATGCTAGTAAGTAGCTTAAGGCACTTTCAAAGGAAAGTGATTTTCTCTGACAGGACAGCATTTAGAAAGTGAAGCAACACTCCATTCACTTCGCACAGTGAACTGAAGTGTTGGAACAGACTGCTTCTCTTTCAGAGAAACTCATATGAATTTCTGTTGAATGCTTTCAAGCATCTTAAGGCTCTTTCAAAGGAACGTGATATTCTCTGTAAAAACAGCATTTAGAAAGTGAAGCAACACTCCATTCAATTCGCACAGTGAATTGAAGTGTTGGAACAGACTGCTTCTCCTTCAAAGAAACGCATGTGAATTTCTGTTGAGTGCTTGTAAGTAGCTTAAGGCAGTTTCATAGCAAAGTGATTTTCTCTGAAAGGACAGCATTAAGAAAGTGAAGCAACACTCCATTCACTTCGAACAGAGAATTGAAGTGTTGGAACAGACTGCTTCTCTTTCAGAAAAACAGATGTGAGTTTCTTGTGAACTCTTGTAAGTAGCTTAAGGCAGTTTCAAAAGAGAGTGATTTTCTCTAATAGGAGAGCATTTAGAAAGTGAAGCAACACTCCATTCACTTCACACAGTGAATTGAAGTGTTGGAAGAGACTGCTTCTCTTTCAGAGAAACGCATGTGAATTTCTGTGTCATGCTTGGAAGTTGCTTAAAGCACTTTCAAAGGAAAGTGATTTTCTCTGAAAGGACAGCATTTAGAAAGTGAAGCAATACTCCATTCACCTCGCACAGTGAATTGAAGTGTTGGAACAGACTGCTTCTCTTTTAGTAAAATGCATGTGAGTTTCTTGTGAATGCTTGTAAGTAGCTTAAGGCACTTTAAAAGGAAAGTGATTTTCTCTGAAAGGACAGCATTTAGAAAGTGAAGCATAACCCCATTCACTTCGCACAGTGAATTGAAGTGTTGGAACAGACTGCTTCTCTTTCAGAGAAACGCATATGAATTGCGGTTGAATTCTTTCATGCAACTTAAGGCACTTTCAAAGGAAGGTGATTTTCTCTGAAAGGAGAGCATTTAGAAAGTGACGCAACACTCCATTCACTTCGCACAGTGAATTTAAGAGTTGGAACAAACTGCTTCTCTTTCAGAGAAACGCATGTGAATTTCTGTTGAATGCTTCTAAATAGCTTAAGGCACTTTCAAATGAAAGTGATTTCATCTGAAAGGACAGAATTTATAAAGTTATGCAACACTCCATTCACTTCGCACAGTGAATTGAAGTGTAGGAACAGAATGCTTCTCTTTTAGAAAAGTGCATGTGAGTTTCTTGTGAATGCTTGTAAGTAGCTTAATGCACTTTCAAAGGAAAGTTATTTTCTCTAAAAGGAGAGCATTTAGAAAGTGAAGCAACACTATATTCACTTCGCACAGTGATTTGAAGTGTTGGAGAGACAGCTTCTCTTTCAGAGAAACACATATGAATTTCTGTTGAATGCTTTCAAGCAGCTTAAGGGTCTTTCAAGGAATGTGATTTTCTCTGAAAAGACAGCATTTAGAAAGTGACGCAACACTCCATTCACTTCGCACAGTGAATTGAAATGTTGGAACAGAGTGCTTCTCTTTCAGAGAACCGCATGTGAATTTCTGTTGAATGCTTGTAAGTAGCTTAAGGCACTTTCAAATGAAAGTGATTTCATCTGAAAGGACAGAATTTAGAAAGTGAAGCAACACTCCATTCACTTCTCACAGTGAATTGAAGTGTAGGAACAGACTGCTTCTCTTTTAGAAAAGTGCATGTGAGTTTCTTGTGAATGCTTGTAAGTAACTTAATGCAATTTCAAAGGAAAGTGATTTTCTCTAAAAGGAGAGCATTAAGAAAGTTAAGCAACACTCCATTCACTTCGCACAGTGATTTGAAGTGTTGGAGAGACAGCTTCTCTTTCAGAGAAACACATGTGAATTTCTGTTGAATGCTTTCAGGCAGCTTAAGGCTCTTTCAAGGAACGTGATTTTCTCTGAAAGGACAGCATTTAGAAAGTGACACAACACTCCATTCACTTCGCACAGTGAATTGAAGTGTTGTAAGAGACAGCTTCTCTTTCAGAGAAACGCATATGAATTTCTGTTGAATGCTTTCAAGCAGCTTAAGGCTCTTTCAAAGGAACGTGATTTTCTCTGAAAAAACAGCATTTAGAAAGAGAAGCAACACTCCATTCACTTCGCATAGTGAATTGAAGTGTTGTAACAGACTGCTTTTCGTTCAGAGAAACGCATGTGAATTTCTGTTGATTGCTTGTAAGTAGCTTAAGGCAGTTTCAAAGGAAAGTGATTTTCTCTGAAAGGACAGCATTAAGAAAGTGAAGCAACACTACATTCACTTCGAACAGTAAATTGAAGTGTTGGAACAGACTGCTTCTCTTTCAGAGAAACAGATGTCAGTTTCTTGTGAATGCTTGTAGTAGCTTAAGGCAGTTTCAAAAGAGAGTGATTTTCTCTAATAGGAGAGCATTTAGAAAGTGAAGCAACACTCCATTCACTTCACACAGTGAATTGAAGTGTTGGAAGAGACTGCTTCTCTTTCAGAGAAACGCATGTGAATTTCTGTGTCATGCTTGGAAGTTGCTTAAAGCACTTTCAAAGGAAAGTGATTTTCTCTGAAAGGACAGCATTTAGAAAGTGAAGCAATACTCCATTCACCTCGCACAGTGAATTGAAGTGTTGGAACAGACTGCTTCTCTTTTAGAAAAATGCATGTGAGTTTCTTGTGAATGCTTGTAAGTAGCTTAAGGCACTTTAAAAGGAAATTGATTTTCTCTGAAAGGACAGCATTTAGAAAGTGAAGCATAACCCCATTCACTTCGCACAGTGAATTGAAGTGTTGGAACAGACTGCTTCTCTTTCAGAGAAACGCATATGAATTGCGGTTGAATTCTTTCATGCAACTTAAGGCACTTTCAAAGGAAGGTGATTTTCTCTGAAAGGAGAGCATTTAGAAAGTGACGCAACACTGCATTCACTTCGCACAGTGAATTTAAGAGTTGGAACAAACTGCTTCTCTTTCAGAGAAACGCATGTGAATTTCTGTTGAATGCTTCTAAATAGCTTAAGGCACTTTCAAATGAAAGTGATTTCATCTGAAAGGACAGAATTTATAAAGTTATGCAACACTCCATTCACTTTGCACAGTGAATTGAAGTGTAGGAACAGAATGCTTCTCTTTTAGAAAAGTGCATGTGAGTTTCTTGTGAATGCTTGTAAGTAGCTTAATGCACTTTCAAAGGAAAGTTATTTTCTCTAAAAGGAGAGCATTTAGAAAGTGAAGCAACACTACATTCACTTCGCACAGTGATTTGAAGTGTTGGAGAGACAGCTTCTCTTTCAGAGAAACACATATGAATTTCTGTTGAATGCTTTCAAGCAGCTTAAGGGTCTTTCAAGGAATGTGATTTTCTCTGAAAAGACAGCATTTAGAAAGTGACGCAACACTCCATTCACTTCGCACAGTGAATTGAAATGTTGGAACAGAGTGCTTCTCTTTCAGAGAACCGCATGTGAATTTCTGTTGAATGCTTGTAAGTAGCTTAAGGCACTTTCAAATGAAAGTGATTTCATCTGAAAGGACAGAATTTAGAAAGTGAAGCAACACTCCATTCACTTCTCACAGTGAATTGAAGTGTAGGAACAGACTGCTTCTCTTTTAGAAAAGTGCATGTGAGTTTCTTGTGAATGCTTGTAAGTAACTTAATGCACTTTCAAAGGAAAGTGATTTTCTCTAAAAGGAGAGCATTAAGAAAGTTAAGCAACACTCCATTCACTTCGCACAGTGATTTGAAGTGTTGGAGAGACAGCTTCTCTTTCAGAGAAACACATGTGAATTTCTGTTGAATGCTTTCAGGCAGCTTAAGGCTCTTTCAAGGAACGTGATTTTCTCTGAAAGGACAGCATTTAGAAAGTGACACAACACTCCATTCACTTCGCACAGTGAATTGAAGTGTTGTAAGAGACAGCTTCTCTTTCAGAGAAACGCATATGAATTTCTGTTGAATGCTTTCAAGCAGCTTAAGGCTCTTTCAAAGGAACGTGATTTTCTCTGAAAAAACAGCATTTAGAAAGAGAAGCAACACTCCATTCACTTCGCATAGTGAATTGAAGTGTTGTAACAGACTGCTTTTCGTTCAGAGAAACGCATGTGAATTTCTGTTGATTGCTTGTAAGTAGCTTAAGGCAGTTTCAAAGGAAAGTGATTTTCTCTGAAAGGACAGCATTAAGAAAGTGAAGCAACACTACATTCACTTCGAACAGTAAATTGAAGTGTTGGAACAGACTGCTTCTCTTTCAGAGAAACAGATGTCAGTTTCTTGTGAATGCTTGTAGTAGCTTAAGGCAGTTTCAAAAGAGAGTGATTTTCTCTAATAGGAGAGCATTTAGAAAGTGAAGCAACACTCCATTCACTTCACACAGTGAATTGAAGTGTTGGAAGAGACTGCTTCTCTTTCAGAGAAACGCATGTGAATTTCTGTGTCATGCTTGGAAGTTGCTTAAAGCACTTTCAAAGGAAAGTGATTTTCTCTGAAAGGACAGCATTTAGAAAGTGAAGCAATACTCCATTCACCTCGCACAGTGAATTGAAGTGTTGGAACAGACTGCTTCTCTTTTAGAAAAATGCATGTGAGTTTCTTGTGAATGCTTGTAAGTAGCTTAAGGCACTTTAAAAGGAAATTGATTTTCTCTGAAAGGACAGCATTTAGAAAGTGAAGCATAACCCCATTCACTTCGCACAGTGAATTGAAGTGTTGGAACAGACTGCTTCTCTTTCAGAGAAACGCATATGAATTGCGGTTGAATTCTTTCATGCAACTTAAGGCACTTTCAAAGGAAGGTGATTTTCTCTGAAAGGAGAGCATTTAGAAAGTGACGCAACACTGCATTCACTTCGCACAGTGAATTTAAGAGTTGGAACAAACTGCTTCTCTTTCAGAGAAACGCATGTGAATTTCTGTTGAATGCTTCTAAATAGCTTAAGGCACTTTCAAATGAAAGTGATTTCATCTGAAAGGACAGAATTTATAAAGTTATGCAACACTCCATTCACTTTGCACAGTGAATTGAAGTGTAGGAACAGAATGCTTCTCTTTTAGAAAAGTGCATGTGAGTTTCTTGTGAATGCTTGTAAGTAGCTTAATGCACTTTCAAAGGAAAGTTATTTTCTCTACAAGGAGAGCATTTAGAAAGTGAAGCAACACTACATTCACTTCGCACAGTGATTTGAAGTGTTGGAGAGACAGCTTCTCTTTCAGAGAAACGCATATGAATTTCTGTTGAATGCTTTCAAGCAGCTTAAGGGTCTTTCAAGGAATGTGATTTTCTCTGAAAAGACAGCATTTAGAAAGTGACGCAACACTCCATTCACTTCGCACAGTGAATTGAAATGTTGGAACAGAGTGCTTCTCTTTCAGAGAACCGCATGTGAATTTCTGTTGAATGCTTGTAAGTAGCTTAAGGCACTTTCAAATGAAAGTGATTTCATCTGAAAGGACAGAATTTAGAAAGTGAAGCAACACTCCATTCACTTCGCACAGTGAATTGAAGTGTAGGAACAGACTGCTTCTCTTTTGGAAAAGTGCATGTGAGTTTCTTGTGAATGCTTGTAAGTAACTTAATGCAATTTCAAAGGAAAGTGATTTTCTCTAAAAGGAGAGCATTAAGAAAGTTAAGCAACACTCCATTCACTTCGCACAGTGATTTGAAGTGTTGGAGAGACAGCTTCTCTTTCAGAGAAACACATGTGAATTTCTGTTGAATGCTTTCAGGCAGCTTAAGGCTCTTTCAAGGAACGTGATTTTCTCTGAAAGGACAGCATTTAGAAAGTGACACAACACTCCATTCACTTCGCACAGTGAATTGAAGTGTTGTAAGAGACAGCTTCTCTTTCAGAGAAACGCATATGAATTTCTGTTGAATGCTTTCAAGCAGCTTAAGGCTCTTTCAAAGGAACGTGATTTTCTCTGAAAAAACAGCATTTAGAAAGAGAAGCAACACTCCATTCACTTCGCATAGTGAATTGAAGTGTTGTAACAGACTGCTTTTCGTTCAGAGAAACGCATGTGAATTTCTGTTGATTGCTTGTAAGTAGCTTAAGGCAGTTTCAAAGGAAAGTGATTTTCTCTGAAAGGACAGCATTAAGAAAGTGAAGCAACACTACATTCACTTCGAACAGTAAATTGAAGTGTTGGAACAGACTGCTTCTCCTTCAGAGAAACAGATGTCAGTTTCTTGTGAATGCTTGTAGTAGCTTAAGGCAGTTTCAAAAGAGAGTGATTTTCTCTAATAGGAGAGCATTTAGAAAGTGAAGCAACACTCCATTCACTTCACACAGTGAATTGAAGTGTTGGAAAAGACTGCTTCTCTTTCAGAGAAACGCATGTGAATTTCTGTGTCATACTTGGAAGTTGCTTAAAGCACTTTCAAAGGAAAGTGATTTTCTCTGAAAGGACAGCATTTAGAAAGTGAAGCAATACTCCATTCACTTCGCACAGTGAATTGAAGTGATGGAACAGACTGCTTCTCTTTTAGAAAAATGCATGTGAGTTTCTTGTGAATGCTTGTAACTAGCTTAAGGCACTTTCAAAGTAAAGTGATTTTCTCTGAAAGGACAGCATTTAGAAAGTGAAGCATAACCCCATTCACTTCGCAGTGTGAATTTAAGTGTTGGAACAGACTGCTTCTCTTTCAGAGAAACGCATATGAATTTCTGTTGAATTCTTTCAAGCAGCTTAAGGCACTTTCAAAGGAAGGTGATTTTCTCTGAAAGGACAGCATTTAGAACGTGAAGCAACACTCCATTCACTTCGCACAGTGAATTGAAGTGTTGGAACAGACTGCTTCTCTTTCAGAGAAACGGATGTGAGTTTTTTGTGAAAGCTTGTAAGTAGCTTAAGGCACTTTCAAAGGAAAGTGATTTTCTCTGACAGGACAGCATTTAGAAAGTGAAGCAACACTCCATTCACTTCGCAAAGTGAATTGAAGTGTTGGAACAGACTGCTTCTCTTTCAGAGAAACGCATGTGAATTTCTGTTGAATGCTTGTAAGTAGCTTAAGGCACTCTCAAAGGAAAGTGATTTTCTCTGAAAGGACAGCATTTAGAAAGTGAAGCAACACTCCATTCACTTCGCACAGTGAATTGAAGTGTTGGAACAGACTGCTTCTCTTTCAGAGAAACGCATGTGAATTTCTGTTGAATGCTTGTAAGTAGCTTAAGGCATTTTCAAAGGAAAGTGATTTTCTCTGAAAGGACAGCATTTAGAAAGTGAAGCAACACTCCATTCACTTCGCACAGTGAATTGAAGTGTTGGAACAGACTGCTTCTCTTTCAGAGAAACGCATGTGAATTTCTGTTGAATGCTTGTAAGTAGCTTAAGGTACTTTCAAATGAAAGTGATTTCATCTGAAAGGACAGAATTTAGAAAGTGAAGCAACACTCCATTCACTTCGCACAGTGAATTGAAGTGTAGGAACAGACTGCTTCTCTTTTAGAAAAGTGCATGTGAGTTTCTTGTGAATGCTTGTAAGTAGCTTAAGGCACTTTCAAAGGAAAGTGATTTTCTATAAAAGGAGAGAATTTAGAAAGTGAAGCAACACTCCATTCACTTCGCACAGTGATTTGAAGTGTTGGAGAGACAGCTTCTCTTTGAGAGAAACGCATTTGAATTTCTGTTGAATGCTTTCAAGCAGCTTAAGGCTCTTTCAAGAAATGTGATTTTCTCTGAAAAGACAGCATTTAGAAAGTGACGCAACACTCCATTCACTTCGCACAGTGAATTGAAGTGTTGTAACAGACTGCTTCTCTTTCAGAGAAACAGATGTGAGTTTCTTGTGAATGCTTGTAAGTAGCTTAAGGCAATTTCAAAGGAGAGTGATTTTCTCCAAAAGGAGAGCATTTAGAAAGTGAAGCAACACTCCATTCACTTCGCACAGTGAATTGAAGTGTTGGAACAGACTGCTTCCCTTTCAGAGAAACGCATGTGAATTTCTGTTGAATGCTGGTAAGTAGCTTAAGGCACTTTCAAAGGAAAGTGATTTTCTTTTAAAGGACAGCATTTAGAAAGTGAATCAACGCTCCATTCACTTCACACAGTGAATTGAAGTGTTGGAAGAGACTGCTTCTCTTTCAGAGAAACGCATGTGAATTTCTGTCGAATGCTCTTAAGTTGCTTAAAGCACTTTCAAAGGAAAGTGATTTTCTCTGAAAGGACAGCATTTAGAAAGTGAAGCAACACTCCATTCACTTCGCACAGTGAATTGAAGTGTTGGAACAGACTGCTTCTCTTTCATAGAAACGCATGTGAATTTCTGTTGAATGCTTGTAAGTAGCTTAAGGCAGTTTCAAAAGAGAGTGATTTTCTCTGAAAGGAGAGCATTTAGAAAGTGAAGCAACACTCTATTCACTTCGCACAGTGAATTGAAGTGTTGGAACAGACTGCTTCTCTTTCAGAGACACGCATGTGAATTTCTGTTGAATGCTGGTAAGTAGCTTAAGGCACTTTCAAAGGAAAGTGATTTTCTCTAAAAGGGGAGCATTTAGAAAGTGAAGCAACACTCCATTCACTTCGCACAGTGAATTGAAATGTTGGAACAGACAGCTTCTCTTTTAGAAAAATGCATGTGAGTTTCTTGTGAATGCTTGTAAGTAGCTTAAGGCACTTTCAAAGGAAAGTGATTTTCTCTGAAAGGACAGCATTTAGAAAGTGAATCAACGCTCCATTCACTTCACACAGTGAATTGAAGTGTTGGAAGAGACTGCTTCTCTTTCAGAAAAACGCTTGTGAATTTCTGTCTAATGCTTGTAAGTTGCTTAAAGCACTTTCAAAGGAAAGTGATTTTCTCTGAAAGGACAGCATTTAGAAAGTGAAGCAACACTCCATTCACTTCGCACAGTGAATGAAGTGTTGGAACAGACTGCTTCTCTTTCATAGAAACGCATGTGAATTTCTGTTGAATGCTTGTAAGTAGCTTAAGGCAGTATCAAAAGAGAGTAATTTTCTCTGAAAGGAGAGCATTTAGAAAGTGAAGCAACACTCTATTCACTTCGCACAGTGAATTGAAGTGTTGGAACAGACTGCTTCTCTTTCATAAAAATGCATGTGAGTTTCTTGTGAATGCTTTTAAGTAGCTTAAGGCAGCTTCAAAAGAGAGTGATTTTTCTCTAAAAGGAGAGCATTTAGAAAGTGAAGCAACACTCCATTCTCTTCGCACAGTGAATTGAAGTGTTGGAACAGACTGCTTCTCTTGGAGAGAAACGGATGTGATTTTTTGTGAATGCTTGTAAGTATTTTAAGGCACTTTCAAAGGAAAGTGATTTTCTCTGAAAGGACAGCATTTAGAAAGTGAAGCAATACTCCATTGACTTCGCACAGTGAATTGAAGTGTTGGAACAGACTGCTTCTCTTTCAGAGAAACGCATGTGAATTTCTGTTGAATCTGGAAAGTAGCTTAAGGCACTTTCAAAAGAAAGTAATTTTCTCTAAAAGGAGAGCATTTAGAAAGTGAAGGAACACTCCATTCACTTCGCACAGTGAATTGAAGTGTTGGAAGAGACTGCTTCTCTTTTAGAAAAATGCATGTGAGTTTCTTGTGAATGCTTGTAAGTAGCTTAAGGCACTTTCAAAGGAAAGTGATTTTCTCTGAAAGGACAGCATTTAGAAAGTGAAGGAAAACCCCATTCACTTCGCACAGTGAATTGAAGTGTTGGAACAGACTGCTTTTCTTTAAGAGAAACGCATATGAATTTCTGTTGAATTCTTTCAAGCAGCTTAAGGCACTTTCAAAGGAAGGTGATTTTCTCTGAAAGGAGAGCATTTAGAAAGTGAAGCAACACTCCATTCACTACGCACAGTGAATTGAAGTGTTGGAACAGAGTGCTTCTCTTTCAGAGAACCGCATGTGAATTTCTGTTGAATGCTTGTAAGTAGCTTAAGGCACTTTCAAATGAAAGTGATTTCATCTGAAAGGACAGAATTTAGAAAGTGAAGCAACACTCCATTCACTTCGCACAGTGAATTGAAGTGTAGGAACAGACTGCTTCTCTTTTAGAAAAGTGCATGTGAGTTTCTTGTGAATGCTTGTAAGTAACTTAATGCAATTTCAAAGGAAAGTGATTTTCTCTAAAAGGAGAGCATTTAGAAAGTTAAGCAACACTCCATTCACTTCGCACAGTGATTTGAAGTGTTAGAGAGACAGCTTCTCTTTCAGAGAAACGCATGTGAATTTCTGTTGAATGCTTTCAGGCAGCTAAAGGCTCTCTCAAGGAACGTGATTTTCTCTGAAAGGACAGCATTTAGAAAGTGACACAACACTCCATTCACTTCGCACAGTGAATTGAAGTGTTGTAAGAGACAGCTTCTCTTTCAGAGAAACGCATATGAATTTCTGTTGAATGCTTTCAAGCAGCTTAAGGCTCTTTCAAAGGAACGTGATTTTCTCTGAAAAAACAGCATTTAGAAAGTGAAGCAACACTCCATTCACTTCGCACAGTGAATTGAAGTGTTGTAACAGACTGCTTTTCGTTCAGAGAAACGCATGTGAATTTCTGTTGATTGCTTGTAAGTAGCTTAAGGCAGTTTCAAAAGAAAGTGATTTTCTCTGAAAGGACAGCTTTAAGAAAGTGAAGCAACACTACATTCACTTCGAACAGTAAATTGAAGTGTTGGAACAGACTGCTTCTCTTTCAGAGAAACAGATGTCAGTTTCTTGTGAATGCTTGTAAGTAGCTTAAGGCCGTTTCAAAAGAGAGTGATTTTCTCTAATAGGAGAGCATTTAGAAAGGGAAGCAACACTCCATTCACTTCACACAGTGAATTGAAGTGTTGGAAGAGACTGCTTCTCTTTCAGAGAAACGCATGTGAATTTCTGTCTCATGCTTGGAAGTTGCTTAAAGTACGTTCAAAGGAAAGTGATTTTCTCTGAAAGGACAGCATTTAGAAAGTGAAGCAATACTCCATTCACTTCGCACAGTGAATTGAAGTGTTGGAACAGACTGCTTCTCTTTTAGAAAAATGCATGTGAGTTTCTTGTGAATGCTTGTAAGTAGCTTAAGGCACTTTAAAAGGAAAGTGATTTTCTCTGAAAGGACAGCAATTAGAAAGTGAAGCATAACCCCATTCACTTCGCACAGTGAATTGAAGTGTTGGAACAGACTGCTTCTCTTTAGAGAAACGCATATGAATTGCGGTTGAATTCTTTCATGCAGCTTAAGGCACTTTCAAAGGAAGGTGATTTTCTCTGAAAGGAGAGCATTTAGAAAGTGACGCAACACTCCATTCACTTCGCACAGTGAATTTAAGAGTTGGAAAAAACTGCTTCTCTTTCAGAGAAACGCATGTAAATTTCTGTTGAATGCTTCTAAATAGCTTAAGGCACTTTCAAATGAAAGTGATTTCATCTGAAAGGACAGAATTTAGAAAGTTATGCAACACTCCATTCACTTTGCACAGTGAATTGAAGTGTAGGAACAGAATGCTTCTCTTTTAGAAAAGTGCATGTGAGTTTCTTGTGAATGCTTGTAAGTAGCTTAATGCACTTTCAAAGGAAAGTTATTTTCTCTAAAAGGAGAGCATTTAGAAAGTGAAGCAACACTCCATTCACTTCGCACAGTGATTTGAAGTGTTGGAGAGACAGCTTCTCTTTCAGAGAAACGCATATGAATTTCTGTTAAATGCTTTCAAGCAGCTTTAGGGTCTTTCAAAGAATTTGATTTTCTCTGAAAAGACAGCATTTAGAAAGTGACGCAACACTCCATTCACTTCGCACCGTGAATTGCAGTGTTGGAAGAGACGGCTTCTCTTTCAAAATGCATGTGAGTTTCTTGTGAATGCTTGTAAGTAGCTTAAGGCACTTTGAAAGGAAAGTGATTTTCTCTGAAAGGACAGCATTTAGAAAGTGAAGCAACACTCCATTCACTTCGCACATTGAATTGAAGTGTTGGAACAGACTGCTTCTCTTTCAGAGAAACATATGTGAGTTTATTGTGAATGCTTGTAAGTAGCTTAAGGCAGTTTCAAAGGAAAGTGATTTTCTCAGAAAGGACAGCATTTAGAAAGTGAAGCAAAGCTCCGTTCACTTCGCATAGTGAATTTAAATGTTGTAACAGACTGCTTCTCTTTCAGAGAACGCATATGAATTTCTGTTGAATTCTTTCAAGCAGCTTAAGGCGCTTTCAATGGAAGGTGATTTTCTCTGAAAGGAGAGCATTTAGAAAGTGAAGCAACACTCCATTCACTTCGCACAGTGAATTGAAGTGTTGGAGAGACAGCTTCTCTTTCAGAGAAACGCATATGAATTTCTGTTGAATGCTTTCAAGTAGCTTAAGGCTCTTTCATGAAATGTGATTTTCTCTGAAAAGACAGCATTTAGAAAGTGAAGCAACACTCCATTCACTTCGAACAGTGAATTGAAAGGTTGTAACAGACTGCTTCTCTTTCAGATAAACAGATGAGAGTTTCTTGTGAATGCTTGTAAGTAGCTTAAGGCAGTTTCAAAAGAGAGTGATTTTCTCTAAAAGGAGAGCATTTGGAAAGTGAAGCAACACTCCATTCACTTCGCACAGTGATTTGAAGTGTTGGAGAGACAGCTTCTCTTTCAGAGAAACGCATATGAATTTCTGTTAAATGCTTTCAAGCAGCTTAAGGGTCTTTCAACGAATTTGATTTTCTCTGAAAAGACAGCATTTAGAAAGTGACGCAACACTCCATTCACTTCGCACCGTGAATTGCAGTGTTGGAAGAGACGGCTTCTCTTTCAAAATGCATGTGAGTTTCTTGTGAATGCTTGTAAGTAGCTTAAGGCACTTTGAAAGGAAAGTGATTTTCTCTGAAAGGACAGCATTTAGAAAGTGAAGCAACACTCCATTCACTTCGCACATTGAATTGAAGTGTTGGAACAGACTGCTTCTCTTTCAGAGAAACATATGTGAGTTTATTGTGAATGCTTGTAAGTAGCTTAAGGCAGTTTCAAAGGAAAGTGATTTTCTCAGAAAGGACAGCATTTAGAAAGTGAAGCAAAGCTCCGTTCACTTCGCATAGTGAATTTAAATGTTGTAACAGACTGCTTCTCTTTCAGAGAACGCATATGAATTTCTGTTGAATTCTTTCAAGCAGCTTAAGGCGCTTTCAATGGAAGGTGATTTTCTCTGAAAGGAGAGCATTTAGAAAGTGAAGCAACACTCCATTCACTTCACACAGTGAATTGAAGTGTTGGAGAGACAGCTTCTCTTTCAGAGAAACGCATATGAATTTCTGTTGAATGCTTTCAAGTAGCTTAAGGCTCTTTCATGAAATGTGATTTTCTCTGAAAAGACAGCATTTAGAAAGTGAAGCAACACTCCATTCACTTCGAACAGTGAATTGAAATGTTGTAACAGACTGCTTCTCTTTCAGATAAACAGATGAGAGTTTCTTGTGAATGCTTGTAAGTAGCTTAAGGCAGTTTCAAAAGAGAGTGATTTTCTCTAAAAGGAGAGCATTTGGAAAGTGAAGCAACACTCCATTCAATTCGGACAGTGAATTGAAGTGTTGGAGCAGTCGGCTTCTCTTTCAGAGAATCGTATGTGAATTTTTGTTGAATGCTTGTAAGTAGCTTAAGTCAGTTTCAAAGGAAAGTGATTTTCTCTGAAAGGACAGCATTAAGAAAGTGAAGCAACAGTCCATTCACTTCGAACAGTGAATTTAAGTGTTCGAACAGACTGCTTCTCTTTTAGAAAAATGCGTGTGAGTTTCTTCTGAATGCTTGTAAGGAGCTTAAGGCACTTTCAAAGGAAAGTGATTTTCTCTGACAGGACAGCATTTAGATAGTGAAGCAACACTCCATTCACTTCGCACATTGAATTGAAGTGTTGGAACAGACTGCTTCTCTTTTAGAGAAACATATGTGAGTTTCTTGTGAATGCTTGTAAGTAGCTTAAGGCAGTTTCAAAAGAGAGTGATTTTCTCTAAAAGGAGAGCATTTAGAAAGTGAAGCAGCACTCCATTCACTTCGCACATTGAATTGAAGTGTTGGAACAGACTGCTTCTCTTTCAGAGAAACGGATGTGAGTTTTTTGTGAATGCTTGTAAGTAGCTTAAGGCACTTTCAAAGGAAAGTGATTTTCTCTGAAAGGACAGCATTTAGAAAGTGAAGCAATACTCCATTCACTTCGCACAGTGAATTGAAGTGTTAGAACAGACTGCTTCTCTTTTAGAAAAATGCATGTGAGATTCTTGTGAATGCTTGTAAGTAGCTTATGGCACTTTCAAAGGAAAGTGATTTTCTCTGAAAGGACAGCATTAAGAAAGTGAAGCAACACTCCATTCACTTCGCACATTGAATTGAAGTGTTGGAACAGACTGCTTCTCTTTCAGAGAAACGCATGTGAATTTCTGTTGAATGCTTGTAAGTTGCTTAAGGGACTTAGAAATGACAGTGATTTTCTCTGAAAGGACAGCATTTAGAATGTGACGGAACACTCATTCACTTCGCACAGTGAATGGAAGTGTTGGAACAGACTGCTTCTCTTTCAGAGAAACAGATGTGAGGTTCTTGTGAATGCTTGTAAGTAGCTTAAGACAGTTTCAAAGAGAGTGATTTTCTCTGAAAGGAGAGCATTTAGAAAGTGAAGCAACACTCCATTCACTTCGCACAGTGAATTGAAGTGTTGGAACAGACAGCTTCTCTTTCAGAGAAACGCATGTGAATTTCTGTTAAATGCTTGTAAGTTGCTTAAGGCACTTTCATAGCAAAGTGATTTTCTCTGAAAGGACAGCATTTAGAAAGTGAAGCACACTCCATTTACTTCGCACAGTGAACAGAAGTGTTGGAACCGACTGCTTCTCTTTCATAAAAATGCATGTGTGTTTCTTGTGAATGCTTTTAAGTAACTTAAGGAACTTTTAAAGGAAAGTGATTTTCTCTGAATGGACAGCATTTAGAAAGTGAAGTAATGCTCCATTCACTTCGCACAGTGAATTGAAGTGTTGGAAGAGACTGCTTCTTTTTCAGAGGAACGCATGTGAATTTCTGTTGAATGCTTTTAAGTTGCATAAGGAAATTTAAAAGAAAAGTGATTTTCTCTGGAAGGACGGCATTTAGAAATTGATTCAACACTCCATTCACTTTGCACAGTGAACTGAAGTGTTGGAACAGACTGCTTCTCTTTCAGAGAAACAGATGTGAGTTTCTTGTGAATGCTTTTAAGTAGCTTAAGGCACTTTCAAAAGAGAGCGATTTTCTCTAAAAGGAGAGTATTTAGAAAGTGAAGCAACACTCCATTCACATCTCACAGTGAATTGAAGTGGTGGAACAGACTGCTTCTCTTTTATAATAATGCATGTGAGTTTCTTGTGAATGCTTTTAAGTAGCTTAAGGCAGTTCCAAAAGAGAGTGATTTTCTCTAAAAGGAGAGCATTTAGAAAGTGAATTAACACTCCATTCACTTCGCATATTGAATTGAAGTGTTGGAACAGACTGCTTCTCTTTCAGAGAAACGCATGTGAATTTCTGTTGAATGCTTGTAAGTTGTATAAGGCTCTTTCAAAGGAAAGTGATTTTCTCTGAAAGGACAGCATTTCGAATGTGAAGGAACACTCATTCACTTCGCACAGTGAATTGAAGTGTTGGAACAGACTGCTTCCCTTTCAGAGAAACAGATGTGAGGTTCTTGTGAATGCTTGTAAGTAGCTTAAGACAGTTTCAAAGAGAGTGATTTTCTCTAAAAGGAGAGCATTTAGAAAGTGAAGCAACACTCCATTCACTTCGCACAGTGAATTGAAGTGTTGGAATAGACTGCTTCTCTTTCAAAATGCATGTGAGTTTCTTGTGAATGCTTGTAAGTAGCTTATGGCACGTTCAAAGGAAAGTGATTTTCTCTGAAAGGACAGGATTTAGAAAGTGAAGCAACACTCCATTCACTTTGCACAGTGAATAGAAATGTTGGAACAGACTGCTTCTCTTTCAGAGAAACGCATGTGAATTTCTGTTGAATGCTTGTAAGTACCTTAAGGCAGTTTCAAAAGAGAGTGATTTTCTCTAAAATGAGAGCATTTAGAAAGTGAAGCATCACTCTATTCACTTCGCACAGTGAATTGAAGTGTTGGAACAGACTACTTCTCTTTCATAAAAATGCATGTGAGTTTCTTGTGAATGCTTTTAAGTTGCTTAAGGCAGTTTCAAAAGAGAGTGATTTTCTCTAAAAGGAGAGCATTTAGAAAGTGAAGCAACACTCCATTAACTTCGCACAGTGAATTGAAGTGTTGGAACAGACTGCTTCTCTTTCAGAGAAATGGATGTGAATTTCTGTTGAATGCTGGTAAGCAGCTTAAGGCACTTTCAAAGGAAAGTGATTTTCTCTGAATGGACAGCATTTAGAAAGTGAAGCAACACTCCATTCACTTCGCACAGTGAATTGAATTGTTGTAACAGACTGCTTCTCTTTTAGAAAAATGCATGTGAGTTTCTTGTGAATGCTTGTAAGGAGCTTAAGGCACTTTCAAAGGAAAGTGATTTTCTCTGAAACTACAGCATTTAGAATGTGAAGGAACACTCCATTCACTTCGCAAAGTGAATTGAAGTGTTGGAACAGACAGCTTCTCTTTCAGAGAATCGGATGTGAGTTTTTTGTGAATCCTTGTTAGTAGCTTAAGGCCCTTTCAAAGGAAGGTGATTTTCTCTGAAAGGAGAGAATTTAGAAAGTGAAGCAACACTCCATTCACTTCGCACAGTGATTTGAAGTGTTGGAGAGACAGCTTCTCTTTCAGAGAAACGCATTTGAATTTCTGTTGAATGCTTTCAAGCAGCTTAAGGCTCTTTTAAGAAATGTGATTTTCTCTGAAAAGACAGCATTTAGAAAGTGACGCAATACTCCATTCACTTCGCACAGTGAATTGAAGTGTTGTAACAGACTGCTTCTCTTTCAGAGAAACAGATGTGAGTTTCTTGTGAATGCTTGTAAGTAGCTTAAGGCAGTTTCAAAGGAGAGTGATTTTCTCCAAAAGGAGAGCATTTAGAAAGTGAAGCAACACTCCATTCACTTCGCACAGTGAATTGAAGTGTTGGAACACACTGCTTCTCTTTCAGAGAAACGGATGTGAGTTTTTTGTGAATGCTTGTAAGTAGCAAAAGGCACATTCAAAGGAAAGTGATTTTCTCTAAAAGGACAGCATTTAGAAAGTGAAGTAATACTCCATTCACTTCGCACAGTGAATTGAAGTGTTGGAACAGACTGCTTCTCTTTCAGAGAAACGCATGTGAATTTCTGTTGAATGCTGGTAAGTAGCTTAAGGCACTTTCAAAGGAAAGTGATTTTCTCTGAATGGACAGCATTTAGAAAGTGAAGCAACACTCCATTCACTTCGCACAGTGAATTGAAGTGTTGGAACAGACTGCTTCTCTTTTAGAAAAATGCATGTGAATTTCTTGTGAATGCTTGTAAGTAGCTTAAGGCACTTTCAAAGGAAAGTGATTTTCTCTTAAAGGACAGCATTTAGAAAGTGAATCAACGCTCCGTTCACTTCACACAGTGAATTGAAGTGTTTGAAGAGACTGCTTCTCTTTCAGAGAAACGCATGTGAATTTCTGTCGAATGCTTGTAAGTTGCTTAAAGCACTTTCAAAGGAAAGTGATTTTCTCTGAAAGGACAGCATTTAGAAAGTGAAGCAACACTCCATTCACTTCGCACAGTGAATTGAAATGTAGGAACAGAAAGCTTCTCTTTTAGAAAAGTGCATGTGAGTTTCTTGTGAATGCTTGTAAGTAACTTAATGCAATTTCAAAGGAATGTGATTTTCTCTAAAAGGAGAGTTTGTTCCAACTCTTCAATTCACTATGCGAAGTGAATGGAGTGTTGCGTCACTTTCTAAATGCTCTCCTTTCAGAGAAAATCACCTTCCTTTGAAAGTGCCTTAAGCTGCATGAAAGAATTCAACCGCAATTCATATGCGTTTCTCTGAAAGAGAAGCAGTCTGTTCCAACACTTCAATTCACTGTGCGAAGTGAATGGGGTTATGCTTCACTTTCTATATGCTGTCCTTTCAGAGAAAATCACTTTCCTTTTAAAGTGCCTTAAGCTACTTACAAGCATTCACAAGAAACTCACATGCATTTTTCTAAAAGAGAAGCAGTCTGTTCCAACACTTCAATTCACTGTGCGAAGTGAATGGAGTATTGCTTCACTTTCTAAATGCTGTCCTTTCAGAGAAAATCACTTTCCTTTGAAAGCGCTTTAAGCAACGTCCAAGCAGGAGACAGAAATTCATATGCGTTTCTCTGAAAGAGAAGCAGTCTGTTCCAACACTTCAATTCACTGTGTGAAGTGAATTGAGTGTTGCTTCACTTTCCAAATGCTCTCCTATTAGAGAAAATCACTCTGTTTTGAAACTGCCTTAAGCTACTTATAAGCATTCACAAGAAACTGACATCTGTTTCTCTGAAAGAGAAGCAGTCTGTTCCAACACTTCAATTTACTGTTCGAAGTGAATGTAGTGTTGCTTCACTTTCTTAATGCTGTCCTTTCAGAGAAAATCACTTTCCTTTGAAACTGCCTTAAGCTACTTACAAGCAATCAACAGAAATTCACATGCGTTTCGCTGAACGAAAAGCAGTCTGTTACAACACTTCAATTCACTGTGCGAAGTGAATGGAGTGTTGCTTCACTTTCTAAACGCTGTTTTTTCAGAGAAAATCACGTTCCTTTGAAAGAGCCTTAAGCTGCTTGAAAGCATTCAACAGAAATTCATATGCGCTTCTCTGAAAGAGAAGCTGTCTCTTTCAACACTTCAATTCACTGTGCGAAGTGAATGGAGTGTTGTGTCACTTTCTAAATGCTGTCCTTTCAGAGAAAATCACGTTCCTTGAAAGAGCCTTAAGCTGCCTGAAAGCATTCAACAGAAATTCACATGCGTTTCTCTGAAAGAGAAGCTGTCTCTCCAACACTTCAAATCACTGTGCGAAGTGAATGGAGTGTTGCTTCACTTTCTAAATGCTGTCCTTTCAGAGAAAATCACTTTCCTTTGAAAGTGCCTTAAGCTACTTACAAGCATTCAACAGAAATTCACATGCGTTTCTCTGTAAGAGAAGCAGTCTGTTCCAACACTTCAATTCGCTGTGCGAAGTGAATGGAGTGTTGCTTCACTTTCTAAATGCTGTCCTTTCAGTGAAAATCACTTTCCTTTGAAAGTGCCTTAAGCTACTTACAAGCTTTCACAAAAAACTCACATCCGTTTCTCTGAAAGAGAAGCAGTCTGTTCCAACACTTCAATTCACTGTGCGAAGTGAATGGAGTGTTGCTTCACTTTCTAAATGCTGTCCTTTCAGAGAAAATCACTTTCCTTTGAGAGTGCCTTAAGCTACTTACAAGCATTCAACAGAAATTCACATGCGTTTCTCTGAAAGAGAAGCATTCTGTTCCAACACTTCAATTCACTGTGCAAAGTGAATGGAGTGTTGCTTCACTTTCTAAATGCTGTCCTTTCAGAGAAAATCACTTTCCTTTGAGAGTGCCTTAAGCTACTTACAAGAATTCAACAGAAATTCACATGCGTTTCTCTGAAAGAGAAGCAGTCTGTTCCAACACTTCAATTCACTGTGCGAAGTGAATGGAGTGTTGCTTCACTTTCTAAATGCTGTCCTTTCAGAGAAAATCACTTTCCTTTGAAAGTGCCTTAAGCTACTTACAAGCATTCAACAGAAATTCACATGCGTTTCTCTGAAAGAGAAGCATTATGTTCCAACACTTCAATTCACTGTGCGAAGTGAAAGGAGTGTTGCTTCACTTTCTAAATGCTGTCCTTTCAGAGAAAATCACTTTCCTTTGAAAGTGCCTTAAGCTACTTACAAGCATTCAACAGAAATTCACATGCGTTTCTCTGAAAGAGAAGCAGTCTGTTCCAACACTTCAATTCACTGTGCGAAGTGAATGGAGTGTTGCTTCACTTTCTAAATGCTGTCCTTTCAGAGAAAATCACTTTCCTTTGAAAGTGCCTTAAGCTACTTACAAGCTTTCACAAAAAACTCACATCCGTTTCTCTGAAAGAGAAGCAGTCTGTTCCAACAATTCAATTCACTGTGCGAAGTGAATGGAGTGTTGCTTCACTTTCTAAATGCTGTCCTTTCAGAGAAAATCACTTTCCTTTGAAAGTGCCTTAAGCTACTTACAAGCTTTCACAAAAAACTCACATCCGTTTCTCTGAAAGAGAAGCAGTCTGTTCCAACACTACAATTCACTGTGCGAAGTGAATGGAGTGTTGCTTCACTTTCTAAATGCTGTCCTTTCAGAGAAAATCACTTTCCTTTGAAAGTGCCTTAAGCTACTTACAAGCTTTCACAAAAAACTCACATCCGTTTCTCGGAAAGAGAAGCAGTCTGTTCCAACACTTCAATTCACTGTGCGAAGTGAATGGAGTGTTACTTCACTTTCTAAATGCTGTCCTGTCAGAGAAAATCACTTTCCTTTGAAAGTGCCTTAAGCTACTTACAAGCTTTCACAAAAAACTCACATCCGTTTCTCTGAAAGAGAAGCAGTCTGTTCCAACACTTCAATTCACTGTGCGAAGTGAATGGAGTGTTGCTTCACTTTCTAAATTCTGTCCTTTCAGAGAAAATCACTTTCCTTTGAAAGTGCCTTAAGCTACTAACAAGCATTCAACAGAAATTCACATGCGTTTCTCTGAAAGAGAAGCAGTCTGTTCCAACACTTCAATTCACTGTGCGAAGTGAATGGAGTGTTGCTTCACTTTCTAAATGCTGTCCTTTCAGAGAAAATCACTTTCCTTTGAAAGTGCCTTAAGCTACTTACAAGCATTCAACAGAAATTCACATGCGTTTCTCTGAAAGAGAAGCAGTCTGTTCCAACACTTCAATTCACTGTGCGAAGTGAATGGAGTGTTGCTTCACTTTCTAAATGCTGTCCTTCCAGAGAAAATCACTTTCCTTTGAAAGTGCCTTAAGCTACTTGCAAGCTTTCACAAAAGACTCACATGCGTTTCTCTGAAAGAGAAGCATTCTGTTCCAACACTTCAATTCACTGTGCGAAGTGAATGGAGTGTTTCTTCACTTTCTAAATGCTGTCCTTTCAGAGAAAATCACTTTCCTTTGAAAGTGCCTTAAGCTACTTACAAGCTTTCACAAAAAACTCACATCCGTTTCTCTGAAAGAGAAGCAGTCTGTTCCAACACTTCAATTCACTGTGCGAAGTGAATGGAGTGTTGCTTCACTTTCTAAATGCTGTCCTTTCAGAGAAAATCACTTTCCTTTGAAAGTGCCTTAAGCTACTTACAAGCATTCAACAGAAATTCACATGCGTTTCTCTGTAAGAGAAGCAGTCTGTTCCAACACTTCAATTTACTTTGCGAAGTGAATGGAGTGTTGCTTCACTTTCTAAATGCTGTCCTGTCAGAGAAAATCACTTTCCTTTGAAAGTGCCTTAAGCTACTTACAAGCTTTCACAAAAAACTCACATCCGTTTCTCTGAAAGAGAAGCAGTCTGTTCCAACACTTCAATTCACTGTGCGAAGTGAATGGAGTATTACTTCACTTTCTAAATGCTGTCCTTTCAGAGAAAATCACTTTCCTTTGAAAGTGCCTTAAGCTACTTACAAGCATTCAACAGAAATTCACATGCGTTTCTCTGAAAGAGAAGCAGTCTGTTCCAACACTTCAGTTCACTGTGCGAAGTGAATGGAGTGTTGCTTCACTTTCTAAATGCTGTCCTGTCAGAGAAAATCACTTTCCTTTGAAAGTGCCTTAAGCTACTTACTAGCATTCAACAGAAATTCACATGCGTTTCTCTGTAAGAGAAGCAGTCTGTTCCAACACTTCAATTCACTGTGCGAAGTGAATGGAGTGTTGCTTCACTTTCTAAATGCTGTCCTGTCAGAGAAAATCACTTTCCTTTGAAAGTGCCTTAAGCTACTTACAAGCTTTCAACAGAAATTCACATGCGTTTCTCTGAAAGAGAAGCAGTCTGTTCCAACGCTTCAATTCACTGTGCGAAGTGAATGGAGTGTTGCTTCACTTTCTAAATGCTGTCCTTTCAGAGAAAATCACTTTCCTTTCAAAGTGCCTTAAGCTACTTACAAGCTTTCACAAAAAACTCACATCCATTTCTCTGAAAGAGAAGCAGTCTGTTCCAACACTTCAATTCACTGTGCGAAGTGAATGGAGTGTCGATTCACTTTCTAAATGCTGTCCTGTCAGAGAAAATCACTTTCCTTTGAAAGTGCCTTAAGCTACTTACAAGCATTCAACAGAAATTCACATGCGTTTTTCTGAAAGAGAAGCAGTCTGCTCCAACATTTCAATTCACTGTGCGAAGTGAATGGAGTGTTGCTTCTCTTTCTAAATGCTGTCCTTTCAGAGAAAATCACTTTCCTTTGAAAGTGCCTTAAGCTACTTACAAGCTTTCACAAAAAACTCACATGCGTTTCTCTGAAAGAGAAGCAGTCTGTTCCAACACTTCAATTCACTGTGCGAAGTGAATGGAGTGTTGCTTCACTTTCTAAATGCTGTCCTGTCAGAGAAAATCACTTTCCTTTGAAAGTGCCTTAAGCTACTTACAAGCTTTCACAAAAAACTCACATCCGTTTCTCTGAAAGAGAAGCAGTCTGTTCCATCACTTGAATTCACTGTGCGAAGTGAATTCTGTGTTGCTTCACTTTCTAAATGCTGTCCTTTCAGAGAAAATCACTTTCCTTTGAAAGTGCCTTAAGCTACTTTCAAGCTTTCACAAAAAACTCACATCCGTTTCTCTGAAAGAGAAGCAGTCTGTTCCAACACTTCAATTCACTGTGCGAAGTGAATGGAGTGTTGCTTCACTTTCTAAATGCTGTCCTTTCAGAGAAAATCACTTTCCTTTGAAAGTGCCTTAAGCTACTTACAAGCTTTCACAAAAAACTCAAATCCGTTTGTCTGAAAGAGAAGCAGTCTGTTCCAACACTTCAATTCACTGTGCGAAGTGAATGGAGTGTTGCCTCACTTTCTAAATGCTGTCATGTCAGAGAAAATCACTTTCCTTTGAAAGTGCCTTAAGCTACTTACAAGCATTCAACAGAAATTCACATGCGTTTCTCTGTAAGAGAAGCAGTCTGTTCCAACACTTCAATTCACTTTGCGAAGTGAATGGAGTGTTGCTTCACTTTCTAAATGCTGTCCTGTCAGAGAAAATCACTTTCCTTTGAAAGTGCCTTAAGCTACTTACAAGCATTCAACAGAAATACACATGCGTTTCTCTGAAAGAGAAGCAGTCTGTTCCAACACTTCAATTCACAGTGCGAAGTGAATGGACTGTTGCTTCACTTTGTAAATGCTGTCCTTTCAGAGAAAATCACTTTCCTCTGAAAGTGCCTTAAGCTACTTACAAGCATTCAACAGAAATTCACATGCGTTTCTCTGAAAGAGAAGCAGTCTGTTCCAACACTTCAATTCACAGTGCGAAGTGAATGGACTGTTGCTTCACTTTGTAAATGCTGTCCTTTCAGAGAAAATCATTTTCCTTTGAAAGTGCCTTAAACTACTTACAAGCATTCAACAGAAATTCACATGCGTTTCACAGAAAGAGAAGCAGTCTGTTCCAACACTTCAATTCACTGTGCGAAGTGAATGGAGTGTTGCTTCACTTTCTAAATGCTGTCCTTTCAGAGAAAATCACTTTCCTTTGAAAGTGCCTTAAGCTACTTACAAGCATTCACAAAAAACTCATATCTGTTTCTCTGAAAGAGAAGTAGTTTATTCCAACACTTCAATTCACTGTGCGTTGTGAATGGAGTGTTGCTTCACTTTCTAAATGCTGTCCTTTCAGAGAAAATCACTTTCCTTTGAAAGTGCCTTAACCTACTCATAAG